>NW_020955273.1:922373-938405 GCF_003031625.1 Empidonax traillii
GGTTTGACCAAGAATTTTTTGGGAGTTTGTGTCCCACTCAAGGGAAGGACCGTACGTATCTTTTCACTGGGTTGTTCTACCTGAACTAATTTCCAATATATTGTGAGAGTTATATGAAAAAGAGTCAGAGATTGCCTCTCTACTACATTTTTGTAAAATCAGATTGGAAATTTTCAAAAACGCAGACATTAAACTAAGGAAATATACCGAGTGCACATAATTGGCCATAAAATAGCAGGTTTTGGATAATCTTCCAAATCAGATAGCACAGTAGCATTATGCCAGCAAGAAGTAAAGTACAGTCTGGTGTATCACTGAAGGCTGTGAAATGTACCAATTTATATTATCCAGTGACAATTAGAGAAATATCTTTGCTTAATATGCTTAATCTTTGTTTTGCTAATGTAAAATTCATTGCAGTTTTCAAAATGTCTTGTCCTTTATCTGTGGGAAAGAGTTTATATATCAGGTATGATACACACGTATGGGTCATCAGATAAAATTCTGTTAAAGGCAATATTATCTACATAAATCTGTATTTTTACTAATGATCTTGACTGCCAGGTTTTTTCATTCTTCTGTCTATCATCCTGAAAAGCAAGTATATTAGGTTCTCTGCTTCAGCTTATTCACTTTAAAAGTGACTGTTGAAAAATTACAAGAAAAACAAATTTGAGAGAAAAGCTGTTAGAGTGTACTGCAAAGCAGGCATCTCCAAGAGTAAGAGCATGTACACAACCAGGGAGCTTCAGAGCAGATACTACAAAAGCTAGCAAAAATATACCTGATGAAGGGGAATCTGTATTTCAAACTGAGGAATAGAGGACTCTGTGGCAGCACAAGTCTTGCTAAACATCTCACTGGCTAGATTCTTTAGCACAGACTAAGAAAAAGTCAGAGCCACTTACAGAGTTAAGTTGATTTTCACTCTCTTTAGATCAAAACTTTTACTTGTGTGTTTGCAAATACACAAGCCAGGAAAGACAGAGGGAATGTAAAGGTAAGAGAAGTGATGTGCAACACCTTCAATTTTGTTATATTTTACAGCAGTAATCATGTAAGTGCTAGAAAAATTCTTGCAGGGTTTAAAGGTTAAAGGTAATGGTTTAATTGGGAAAGTGTCCCTCTGCCTTCTCTTGTCTGTGGGACATGGTAGTTGAGTAGCATCGCTGAGGTGAAATTGTTACAAGAATGCAAGTTCAAGTCTCACATAAACAAAGGAAATTTTAGTGACTTCAGAGGGAATTGAATACTGACTGCAGTCAATTAATTTTATTCTTTGCTCATGCATCCCAAAGTTGTAAAAACCTCCTTGTCCTGCCTGTGAGACTGACTAAACTTTAAATAAAACATTATTGTATATAGAGGTGGTGTTTCCAATGCTACAAAACTTCTAGGTATCACAAAGTGTAATAATCGGCATTAACCATCAGAAAGTTAGGTGTTTACTCAAGTGAGTCTGCACTCAGTGGAGAGACAAGTGAGCCGAGAGTGGGTTTAGTTACATGCTAAAATAGATGCCTAAACTAAATCAGATAAACTCTGCTTAGGATTTCTTTATTCTGTTGACTACAGAAGGAGTACAGTGATAGCTGAGCTTAAATTCCTTTCCCACAAGTGTCTTATTCTGAGTGGAAATCTGGTTCATCTTCTCCACTTGTATTTTAGAGTAAGACCTTCAGAATTTTTATTCTTAAAATTCGCTTGTTGTTTGCAAAAGTTTATCAAGACTTTTTAGTAATGGCTGGTACATTTACTTTCAGTCTCTTCATTAATCAGTGCTTTAAAACCATCGTTTATGCTGTAATGAATCGAGTGGAAAGTAGTATTCTGTAATATTAGATGAAGTAATTTCTTTTAAAAGTAAGCTTCAGCAGATTTTTATTTCTTTTTTCCTCTAAGTGTTACATTTATACAAAGTCTTTCAGAGTAGATTCAAGTAATAGAAACATTAGAAGAGTTTTTCCTCTTAAGATTGGCTCATGTTTTAATTTATTAATAATAATATTATTTTTGCTGATTTACAGAAGACTGGAATGTCCCACAACATTTCACAAAGCAGTATTTATATTCCAGCTTGCTATTATATACAGAAAAAACATTTGAATTTCGCTAAAAAAGCAAGTGGCTGCTTTTTCATGGGTGGAAAACCTGGCCTGCTGACAGCTGTTTGTGTCCTGGTTAGCTGGAGCAATGGTCTCACACTGTGTGTCTGCCACAGCCGCTTGACACATTCCTCAGGCTCTTCCATAGCACTTTTCTCTTACATGCAGAACCACACACACTTGCTGTGTCTTTCCAGCTCTCACATGTATTCTTGAGAACATGTGTGTATGTGGATGTTTATGCATATGCAGACATCTGATCTCAGTGTGTAACAAGTGGAAAATAAAGCCATATCCAAAACAGCACCTACACAAAAATGCATTCTTAGAGTTTAGGGCACAAGCCAATAATCTCATGCCAAGGGTTCCCAAGTTTCAGTTTTCAGTTAGGAGTGACTGATAACCCAGTTCTCTCTGCAGGGACCAGGTAACTGAGGTGGCAGCCTTTGCTCTGTCCTCCAATATCCATGACCTTTTTTCTATACATTCCTGTATAACTCAGGTCTCCTTAAAAAACTAGCTGAGCAAGAAGGTTTTTATTCTACTGAAGTGTTGTATTATGCAAAAATGTTTTTAGTCAAAGTGTCTTTATTGTGGAAAACATTTCCTGCTTTAATGTACTTGTTTTGCTGTCTGTTTTAATCATATCCTTTGAAAGTGTCAATAGATTTTTCTATTTGTAACATTATGATATTTGATAAGTTGATTGATTATGAAGTGTTGAGAGCCCTGCCATGTGATCCTTTATTTTTAAATATACGTTTGTACTAGCCAATGCTTAAATTTCTTGCAGGAATACATAAGAGATGGAACGCATAAAGCTTGAGTCTGATCAAATCTGATGCTTCTGGAAATAGAGTGCCACAGTACTGTGGCCTTAAAATAACAGGTTCTGACTGAAACTGGAACTTTGCAGTGATAAATACTATGTCAAAGTTATGGTCCATCTTTGGTACAAAATAAAAAAGATCTACGGCTGTGGTGTAGGCGAAGTAAAGTGTGTTTGACAATGACATCTTTCTTTCCCTGTGCAGGTGCCTGTGTCAGTGGCCATGATGACTCCCCAGGTGATCACCCCTCAGCAAATGCAGCAGATTCTCCAGCAGCAAGTGTTATCTCCACAGCAGCTTCAAGCACTTCTGCAGCAGCAGCAAGCAGTTATGTTGCAGCAGGTAATGTGGGTTACCTGCTTTGGACTGTTAGCACAGGGCATTCACACAAATATCAGCCAGATTTTATGGGTCTTACTTTGTAATATTTCATTGTTCATTACACCAAAAAAGAATGAAAATAAATGCAAAACCTCTCAGTCTTTAAATTTCTTGTTTCAATTGCAGAAGTGTGAAATTGTATTTTGAAATATTAAGTATTATATTAAAAACAGCAGCAGCAGTGGCAGATGCATTACAAATACCAAACAAATTGATATTTAAATTTTCAAGTGCTTAGGCACTTTTAATTGTAGACCTGCCAAAGGAAGTGAAAATAGAGTTGCAGATAATTGTTGCTTTAAAATTCATAACACTGTAGTGCTCCCTTTAGTCACATAAATGGATGCGGTTATGAAATTTGAACATAACAGCTTGTTCATCAGGGGAAACATTTTTTTATTTTATTTTTTTCATACAAAAAATTGGTACCACATAAGGCTCGAAAGGGAAAGGAGGTTGCTCTTTTCTTAGTACAAAATCTGTCAGTTAAGTGAAAAATACATGAACTTGTTATTCATACAGTAATGATAGTGTCAGTGATCAGTGCCTTGGTGTAACACAGAGTGAATTTTTGGGTGCATGTTTAATTGTCATACAGAAAATTATGTGTCTGTTTGTCATAGTCATAGCTCAATCACTGAACTATATGTTTAAACATTTTAATATCCAGTACCATGATCATTACAGGCAGTTCACCTTCAGTTGTGAATCCAGCTTCCTGCTAAGCAGATTGACAGATTAATTACTTTTTTCCCCTCAGAAGCAGACAGTTTTGTTTGGCCTTAGTGACTTGTAGCTTTCTTGCAAGTGGATGAGTGCAGCTTCTGATGTGTTACATAGGACATGTGAGGAACTTAGGTATAGTTATTTGAGGAGTTAATTTGGCTCTTGCATTCCCTTTAGAATACAGATTTTTTATACCCTTCTGTTTAGGATATTTTGGAATCTGCATTGGAAAATTTCAGAACCGCCTTGGAAAAAAATGTATGTAGATCTGCCTCTTCAAATCACATTTTTTGTTATGAGGTGATTCTTAATGGCTACGCTACCATATGCCAATCTAGAAGAGTTTAGGAGATTTATAATACTTGAAACTTTTGCCTTTATTTATTAAAGTCAAAATGGTTTATTCAGCAACAACTACAAGAGTTTTACAAGAAACAGCAAGAGCAGTTACATCTTCAGCTTTTGCAGCAGCAGCAGCAACAACAGCAGCAGCAGCAGCAACAACAGCAGCAACAACAGCAACAGCAGCAGCAGCAGCAACAGCAACAACAGCAGCAGCAGCAGCAGCAGCAACAACAGCAGCAACAGCATCCAGGAAAGCAAGCAAAAGAGGTAGGAGCTAAGACCCTTGCTGATGCATACTAGTCTGAGCTGTCAGAAGCTTGGAAAAGACAAGATCAGTTTAGATCTTTTCCTTTGCAACTATCAAAGATTTGTTCTTATGTTTTTACTGGGCTTAATAGCAGGGCTGGTATAATTCTCCTGCTCCCCTTTCTGAGACACAGGATTTGAGCAGTCTAGTGCTGCTGTCGTCTAATGTTCACTAATGAATCCGAGTGTGCAAAGAACAAGCTGTGTGGTGGACTCTGTACTGATTATCTTGCATTTACAGGCAATCTGTATTGGGGAAGGAGCCTTACTTTGCTCAGTGGCACAGCTCAGAGAGCATGCAAATTTAGTCCATGGCTGAAAAAGAGCGACTGAGCACAGATTTCAAAGTCACAGGCCCCTGATTAATGAACTGCTACTGTAGGTTTGAAGTGGCGAGTAGAAAGTTACAGTTTGATGTACTCATAAATCAACCTGACAAGTGGGTTTCTCAGGCCTAGCTTGCACTTGTCAGCAAACTGCATCAAATATAAACATAATACAAACAAAACACGTTGAAGTAGTTAAATTGATCAGCAGGTATCCTAGACGTTGTCTTCAAGCTGCCTATTATGCAAACGTCGAGGAAGCAGTTGTGACCTCCTGAGGCTTTGTTTCTGTTTGGATTTGTGAATAGAATTTCAGACAGCCATCAACTACAGAATAGAAATTGCTCCCTTATTTCTCCGGAGGCTCTGGGCAATCCACATGACTTGCTCCATTATGCAGTCTGTTTTCCAGTGAGCGCATCAGAAGTTTCTCTTTTCCCTAAACTAGAAAGGAAAGGTCTTCCACAGCAGCTTGTCTTTTTCTGAAGTGTGACTGCCTCCTCATACCCTCCTGAGTCTTTGTAGACTCAAGTTTGTCTCGAAATGCCTCACAAAATTGCAACCTATACTTTTGCTCCATAATAGGGCACTTCATTGCCTTGAATCCCATGCTCCTTGTAATATATTCCAACAAGAAGAGGGAGCAAGCTAATAGGCCAGTGAAAGGAAGGCTACATCCCAGTTTACTAACAGATCACTGGAGACCATGTTCATGGGCCACTGCCAACCAAACTCAGTCAACTGGAAAAACAAGAGTGCCTTCAAATCACAGGCTGCTGTTAGAAGTTACACTTTTAGCATAGATAAATTTGTTATCATCTTCCATGAGCTGAGCTTTTTTTTGTTGTTTGTTTGAAACGGTTGTTATATACTTTCTCTTGACCCTTTTCTTTAGCATGTCATTAAGTGTATGTTGCCGTTTTCCCTAACACGTAATAGCTTGAATGAATATAATAGAAAATTTCAAGCACTTTCACTGCCTGGGTATTCTACAAATAGCATTATTATTTAATAACTTAGATTAAAGGGAAAGAAGTTGATTTTATGGTTTTGGCTTTCTAGCCTTTACTATACACTTTACTTTTTCTGCTGCATTTGCTTTTTCTTTTTTTTTCCCTCTTCTATTTGTAGCAGCAGCAGCAGCAGCAGTTGGCAGCCCAGCAGCTTGTCTTCCAGCAGCAGCTCCTCCAGATGCAACAACTTCAGCAGCAGCAACATCTGCTGAACCTTCAGCGTCAGGGACTCATTTCCATCCCACCTGGCCAGTCTGCTCTTCCTGTCCAGTCTCTGCCACAAGGTATTTGAGCAATATGTGATTGGAGTAATTTCTAAATTCACAACTTTTTAACCACATTATTTGCACCTGTTATGACACTTAAAGATAGTTTGTAATTGAAACTTTATGATATTGCCAAATTCTCTGGAAGCTGATAAATTTTGCAGCATACTTTTATGAAGAAAAGCAGCTTTTTAGTGTTTTTGCGCAAATGTAAGGTGCATACACTGAAAACAATTTCTAATAGCAGCACAATTCAAGAATTGTTGCTTTTCTCTGGAATCACTGAAATCTGATTTTGTGGAATATAAGTAGATATAAAATATTTCCGACAGTGATATTAAAACCATTCAAAAAAATTACTTTTTTTTTTCCTTTTTCTTCCAAGAAAGTAAAGTGTCTGGCATTGAAAAGGACTTTGAATCTTCAATTTATGACAAGAGAATTTAGGGACAAGCCTTAGCATTAATTTTCTTTGCTATTCCTTTGTATGAAATAGGTTAAATATGACAACAAGTTTTGAAGATGATGATTCTGATAGTAATGAACTATGACAAATAACAGTAAAGACTTTCCAAAAAAAAAAAAAATTCCTTTTTCATTTTGGTCAGGATTTCTCAGTGCTGAAAATGAGCTCAAACTGTACTACCTGAAAGAAAATAGGGCACACAGTTTTGAAAAGTAAATTAACATGGAGATAAATGCTGCTTACATTTTAAGATAAAGTCAAAGTCTTCCCATCTAAGGACTCTGTCTATAACCTGCAAGGTATGTGTTTCTGTTTGTTTTACCATAGAGAGTTGAGATAAATGCCTGTCATAAAAATTACACAATAATTTATCTCTGATGCCCCAGTCCTGAAATGAGCATTGTTTAGACTGTGTTCATGACAGGTAACATTATTTTTAATTGGTCTTTACGCATGTAATTAGCTCCTCCACCAGATAACTATTATGAAATCGAAGCTTCAGAAATAGACGAGCAAAAGCAGAGTACGCAGTATGTAGACAACAGAGAGTACAAAAAAACCCCAATCAGACCAAACCAAAACAAGCAAACAAAACAAAACAAAAAACCCAAACCAACAAACACCCCACCACCACCAAAAAAACGGAGATTCCAAATAAACGTGTTAATTCCATACGTTGTGTTTTGTGAAAAAGCTGTGACACAAGCATATCCGCAGTCATAAAAACCACAATGAAAATGCGTCCTATTACACTAAATATTATTTCTTGTGAATAGCAGTGGGGAGATAAGTTGATTCATGAATTTGGACATGTGAGACTGGTAATGCTGGTTTCTTTTTGCACAAAGTCACACTAGACCTGAATGGAAAAAAACAATTGAAATAGAACCTCCCTCCGAACAGCTTTACCTTTTGCAATCGCCTCTTGTGCCATCTGTTGCAAGAGGAATTCCTCAAGTTTTCTCTCACATTAAGCAATCCCCATAGGTTTCCCTCAGCACTCCTACCCAATTGCACTGATACTCATTAGTTTAATGCAACACTCATTCATCCACTCCTAGAATAAAAACATAGGAAAAATAATAGCTTTTAAAATAGTTTTTAGAAGAACTAGTAAACAGTTCTTTTTAGGAGCTTTCTTTTAGTCAAAGAATTAAGCCCAACCAAAAAAAAGATTTATAGTAAAGAAATAAGAAATTACAAAATTTTACAGTTAAAATATATATGGATTGTTCTTGTAAAGTAAATTCATCTATTTTTTCTTTTGCCTTGATATTTTTTAGTTATAATGAATTCCAGAAAAGAATTTAATTCTTCCATTTTTAAATTAAACTTCAGAATTGAATCAAGGAAATACACAATAGATGTGATAAAAGGATGTTTTTCTCCGTCTCTTGTGCTGCAAAAGATATGATTATACAGAAGGATTTCCATATGTGTAACACAAATATTTTGATACGCATCCATTCAGATTGCTGAGTTACATGGATGACTAGAACAGTGAAAGTAACACACAAGGATTCATATTTATAAGTTATTGGTCATAAACAGTCACATAAACCACAACTTACTGTGGGTAAAGAGAGCATGGGGTTTTCATTTATTAGTGTGAAAAGGTGTAAAAAGGTGTAACTTAAAAGTACATCTGTTAGGGAATGAACAGTCTTTTCTTCAAGTATAGTTTCTGCCTTTAAAGAACAGGAATGTTTACTGTGTTTTCTTGATGGTCAGGTATCGCAAAGCATCTATTTTGTGACAAGATCTTCACTATGCCATATCCAAAAACAGTGGCTTACTTTGAGTTACTTACATATATTGCTGCATTGATGCTAGTTAAACACGAAGAATTTTAAATCACAGCAATAAAAAACCCAAAAAAAACAACCAAACAAAAAGCCCCCAGACCCTAAGTTTTGACTGGTCCACGTTGGGAAATGAAAAACAATTGCGTGGATGGCTTTTGTGATTTATTAAACATTTATTCAAACATAGAAATAGAGTAGATAGAGCTGAAAAGAGTTATGAAACTAACCTCAAAATCACCAAATTCTTAGTATTTGTAAATTTCATAGCAAATCAGTATTTGCCCTTTTCATTATAGTCCCTAACTTTTATTCCACTCTGGGTCCTCTTTTTGATCCTTTCCTCTTTAATGTAGTGTGGTATTTTAAAGGTTGTCACAACCTATGAAAGTTTAAAACTTACCCTACTTTTACATCCAGACTGAAATATCTGTCAGCCATTTTATAGGTCTCTTGTAAAAAGAGACTTGGACTTTCTTAGACACAGAAACCACAAAATTTCCATAATTTACAATTAATTACAAATCCGTTTATTAACTTTATACGTTTTAAATGCCTGCCCTTAATCCTTTTATCCTAAAAGGCAGCCTTTCAGTGTACTCTGAAGAAGTGATAAAATTAACCAACCTGAGCCTAGAGAGAAATTTCTTTCTGATAAAAAAAAAATAAATATCCAGGGGAGCTAGGCAGCCTGGAGTCATAGCTCCATCCATAGATTCCTACAGTGGGAGGGGCTGCCCAGCAGTTGTCCAGAAAGGCAAGAGACCCGCGTCCATGGGACAGGCCATTGCTCCAGGTGCTCCTGCCCTCCTACATTCATCCAGCTTGTGTCTGCAATTCTTGCTCAGGTCTCCCAGGACCCAAGGTTTTACAATCTTCAGTGAAATTTCTCTGTGTTGTGTCTGCAAGACACGATATATTTACCCTCTGATTATCCACACAGATGGGTGTATTCTTGGTTTTAATTTTTTTCAGTTCAAAATTACTTTATTTTGTTAAACAGCAGAAGAAGATGAAGACTTTGAAGTAAATAAAGCACTGTGTATATCATGCCACCTAAGTGAATACATGATTTTTCGTTTTGATTTGTGAATGCATTTGCAGGTAACTGTTATTTACTCTACTGTGTTGTTTACATTTTGGTATATACTAAAATGCAAATTTAGTTCCTGGAACATACCTTATGAACTCAGCAGTAATTACTTACCTTCATTAAACAATTACAACTAGTGTTACCATCAATCCTATTACCCATCTCTCTAATGCAATAAATTAAAGCCTGGCTTCTTTGCTTGATTCCTTCAAACCTAGCTTTTCACTATACAAATATTATATAAACTCCAGTTTTAGGACTTACATTCCAATCGACTCTTTTTCACTTTGTCATTAGCAGAGTTTGCCAGTGGTTGTTGGTATCTAAGGTATTGGTGCAGGACACAAAGCAGTAGTCTAAAAATGAGCTGCTTTCACATTAAAAAAAAAAAAATCCCCTGCAACTATTTTGTTTCCATGCTACCTCTAGAAATTATTATTTCTGTAAATAGCTACTATTTTTAACAGATTTGTATACTTCATCATGACACAGCTACTAAGAAGTATTACTGTGCTTATTCCATATGTTCTCAAAATAAAACATTATCTAATAAACAGATTTGCTAGACAGTGAAAATCAGTCTTTACCTCTTTCTACTGTATCTTGTTTACTGAACAAAAATATACTCAGTGAAAAGTTTGAATAAATAGATGCTTTCTAGTACTTTTTAGAACCAGAAATTTGGGATCTTTTGTAAAATAAAAAAAAAAACCAAAATTTTGATTCAGACAGCATCTGCATCTTGAATATTTTGCATTCCAGCAGATATAGATACTATGAGCATGTCTTACCTAATTTCAGTTGAGATGAGATACAGAAGACAGTATTAGATTTTAAGATACCTTCGACCAAACTCTGTCAGGCTGAAAAACCTGACTGTGAAATCAGATCTTTCCCAAGAAGCTCTTGGGGCTTCACATTCTTTTCTGTGTTTAATTTACTATTCTTCAAAACAGAGATGTCAAACTTACGAAGTCTAGCAGTGACATAAGGTGTATATATTTCTGATTAACCCTTCATCTTTCAAAATCTGAATTTCCTATCTTAGCTGCATGTTTGATGGCAAGATAAGACAATGCTCACAGCCCTTCTCTTGCCTGTGTTTTGGGAGTTAAACTGGAGGTTTCCATGAATTCATGCAAACTTGAGCCAGATAGCCCTAACACACATGTATAAATACTTTCAACATTGCTATTTGTGGCCTGAGATGAATCGTGGAAACTACAAGTTTCCAGGCTGCAAGTGGAGTGGAGAGCAAGTTTAAGCTCTTTCTGCATAGATCTGGTGGCTAGACTCCAGAATAGTACTGTGCATATAGGAGAGAAGTTTGAGGAGCTCCTAGAATTTCATGTGGCTGCCCATCGCTCCAGAAGACTGGCAAGAAAGTCTCCTTTCTCCTATCTAAACTCTGCAATTTGTTTTCTACAGTAGAGCTGGACAAAAATATATAGTGGAGAAATTTGATGGTCTACCTTACATGTAATTTCACTCCTTGTGAAATTGAGAGAGTTGTAAATGGGCCAATTTTGCTAATAACGCCAAGGTCGTGAGTTTGATTCCCGTATAGACCATGCGCTTAAGAGCTGGACTCAGTGATCCTTGTGGGTCCCTTCCAACTCAGAATATTCTGTTACATCTGTGAAGCCCAAGTGCTGCTACCTTTCTAGTTGGCTGGTACTGAAAAACTCAAGTGATCACAAGGATGTAGGTCAGCACTGTAATTTTTGTTGGGTTTTTTGGTTTTGTTCTTCTAAACAGTGTCTTTTGGTTTGCCTTTTAGGACATATTTTTAAATGGAATAATTTGTGTCATTAATTAATGTCAGATACATTCTGATAAAATGTTAAACCTATGATCTCATTGATTATTTAATTTTTCTCTTCTGATTTTCCTCCGTCTAGTCTTCTTCCCCCTTATCCAGCTCTTGTTAAGTGTTTAAGAGAATATCAATATTTGTATGCTGATGTAATATGTTTTTCTGTTTTCCATTACATGTTTGATTAAGAAGAATTATAAAACCTGAGTTAACTGTAGATGTATTGAGTTATGTTTCCATGTCAAGAAATTGAGTAAGCAGACAACAAAAATCTTGTTTGAAGTAAATTTAGGGTTGGGGTTTTTTTTTAAGAAGTAGTTGCAAGTTCTTTGCAACTTTCACTCTTTTATCCTTGAGCTATGTTTTCAGAAGAAGTGTAATATTATTAAAATTGATAATTTCTAATTGACTGTTTAAAACACAAGAGAGGATAGTAAGATTACCTGGACTGTAACAGAAGACAAATGAATTTATGTTTTACTACATGTTGATTGTGCTGGAAAAACAGCATCAGCTTTATTGTTGGCATTAATCCATTAATAACACTGAGCTCATTATATGAAACTCTTTACTTTTTTATATTAGTGGGGCTCTCTTTCATTTTATAGCTGGCTTAAGTCCTGCTGAGATTCAGCAGTTATGGAAAGAAGTGACTGGAGTTCACAGTATGGAAGACAATGGCATTAAACACGGAGGGCTAGACCTCACTACTAACAATTCCTCCTCTACTACCTCCTCCACCACTTCCAAAGCATCACCACCAATAACTCATCATTCCATAGTGAATGGACAGTCTTCAGTTCTAAATGCAAGGCGAGACAGGTAATTCTGATGAGATTTCAACTGTGCTTCTCATTTGACATAAAGCTGTTGTATAAATCATAAGTCACATTATTTCCAGTCACAAAACAACATTTAATACAGGTTACTTAAGAGATCGTGGAGGCCTGATTTTTCAGAGTTGTTTGTCAATATGGCATAATTTTCAATAACAATATCTAATCGTTCAGACACAACAAAATGACCCTCCAGTGGTTTTATGATACCTGAACTTAAATCACAGAATAGAGTGGGCTGGTGCAGAGGTTTAAATGCACATTTGCGGGCACTTTTGTAAGGTGCATAGTTTCGTTCATTTTGAGTTAACACACCTACCAGTCAGGCCCTTACTGTTGAATCATACTCCTGGTTTCACTGGAAATGTACATCTGTATAAGTTTTCAAGACTGTAATTCAGTTCAAAGATTCTATAAGTGCTTCAAAACAGTATATTAAAGAAGTTCTCATTTGGTCCTTGTGAAAAGAACCACTGACTTTCCCTTCTTTTATGCACGACAGTAACGCAGCTGACATATTTCATACAAATTTTCTGTGGTGTTTGTGTGGAATTCCGCTATATGGATAAAGTTAAAATCATTTTTCAGACATATTGATAGATATTCTTCATTGTTCCTTAATTTCAAGTAATGGATTAAGTGCATTCAAGAGTACCTAGTAGCAGTAGCACTTATCAGTGAATATATTAGTGTAGTCAGATGTAGATTATCCTAATAGAAGATGAAATTTAATCTGTATAATAAGTAAATTTTTTCAAATAAATATTCCGTTTAATTTTTTTAATATTTAAATTATGGGACTATGATTTAAATGTCTCTTGTCCTCATGTTACTGTGAGAACATTTTTCTATCATTATTTTGTATTAATTAAAAATATGAATACATTTATAGTATTACTTTTAGTTAGTATTATTTTTATGGTTATATCTCATGGAATATTTCTTTGCTTCAGTCATGTGTAGCTGACACCCACATTTGCAGAACCATTTCCGGAATTTCTTTGATAACTTATTATGGATAAAACTATTTCAGAGGTTCCAAAAAAAGACACAGAATACAGCTAGGGATGTTTATGAAGCCAAATTGCTAAAGGAAGCAACGCTTGTGAACAAAAATATTTATTAATGGAAGCAACTTTATTTTTACACACATTTAAGTAGAAAATTCAAATATTTTTTGAATATTCACAATATTCATAAATTCTGACTGTCAGTCTTCAATATCTCTTCTCAGAATTGATCACTTGTGAGTATATTTTTTATTTATAGGTAGATGTTACACCAAGGTCATATGGCATAATTAGCATATAGTATTATACAGTCATCTTATTTTTTCATCCTTTATTAACAGTCATCTTTGGCTCTATTTCTTCTCTAATTGGAACATCATCTAGCCTTGGCAGTTGAACTATTCAATAGAACGATTAAATTTTTCTGACTGCTCTGAGCTAAATTGACCTGTTTTGACCTGTTTGTCACTGATCGTAACCTGACAGGCGCTAGCAGCCTCCAACGATTATGGCTTTTGAGATGAATCTGATGCCTTATTCTTTTGCTACAGCTCGTCACATGAGGAGACTGGGGCCTCACATACTCTCTATGGTCATGGAGTTTGCAAATGGCCTGGCTGTGAAAGTGTTTGTGAAGATTTTGGACAATTTTTAAAGTAGGTGGATTTTTATTCATTACTACAGAACTGTTTAAGGTCAGGGAAAGAGAAAGATGCCAAACAAAATTTTACTGTAAACCATAGCAGAGATTTTTGTGTGTGTGTGTATTTCAAGGAACTGGATAATCGAGACTATTGGCAGAGGGTCAAATTGTTATCCTTTCTTTCATGTTGAACACTTTTGCAGACCTTTCAGTAGCACAGTGTTTAATCCTCTTATTATCCTTTACTGAAATGGAGCCTCAGAAAATTTGAAGAAATGCTTTAGATTTTGTATTGGATAGTAGGAGTATGAAAAAGCACATCTTAAACTCAGACAGTTTGTCCAAAGTGGGAATTAATGTGTGTAGTATAAATAAAAAAAAAAACACAAAGGACTAAGCATGACCATTTAAATCTCACTTGCTAATCTATTTTTGTTTTCATTCTTGTATGTGTACAATATACATAGGGAGAAAAACACTATGAACATGTGGGTTTGCACCTTTCAGGACTGAATAGTGATGTCAAAAGTTTTCATCTTTCAGCATTTGTTTTAGGCAACTATTGTCTAAATCGCAGCATTTAGAAAATAAAATACGCAGCGTTTTCTTTTCATCTGCAGCTTCAAACTGCAATGGGTTTCTGCATTTTTTTCCTTTTTTTTATTTTAAAGTATTTACTAGTATTTCTGTGTTCATTTGTATTTTCAACAACAGCACTGATTTTCTACCCATGTACATTATGGACTGGTCTTTGTTAGGAGAGCCATACTCATTTGGCATGCAATAGATCTTAATGGAAAGCTACAGATAGGCTTATATAGATGAGTAACTTCAGGGGCTGAGACTCTTATGTTGTCATGGTGCAGCTAACAGGGTGAATGAACTGTTTCATGCTTCATCAACAATTAAGTTAATTAGCTCATTTGAAATTGCACTGCTTTGTTGCCAGGATGTTGGCAGAAACATCAAAAAGATGTGTTTACAAATGGTAAACTACAGAGTATATTACAGAAGCACCTTAACAGCAGACCATAAGAACTCGGTATAGCAATAACTTTTATAATAGAATTATAGCAATACTATTTGCAAAAGTATTTGCAATGCCTTCTTCGTCTTTCACTTTTAAATGAAGTAACCTATGCTGACTTGCAAATCTTAGGTAGGTATCACTCTTGATAAATTTTTGTTTGTTAATGAATTAAATGGAATGTCAAAACAATAGCTTATTATTGGATAAAAAAAAAAAAACACCTGATTTACATAAGTTTGTATTTAAGAAAATTAAACCTCCTAAACTCAATATAGTGTTTTGAGTATTATTAATGCTAGGAATTTAAATTCATTTAGCTTTTCCTTTTCAAGAAAACTATATTTTTCAAAATATATCCATCCATGTAGGCTGTAGTGATGCTAATTCTGTGAGCAGACTTTGCACATCCATTATGTCAGGTCTCTTGTTATAATCCATGATCACTAAAACCATTTTGATTAAGGCAGTATAGTGCTAGGTTTACAGATGTTCCTGCTTTCCTGAACCAAATAACCCTGGAAAATGTGAAACTGACATATAACATCTTGATAATTCTGGTGCAGAGTCAATCAGGGTTTACAGCAGTGTCATGGCTTTTGTCCTATACACCGGCAAAAAATGTCGGAGAATATTATTATTTCTTCTTTTCATTCAAGTCTATCTTCTGTGCCCTGAAAACAAATAAGATGTCATGATGCTGAATAGGCGAGTTTGTTTATGAAGTAGAAGTATTCCTTCATTTTTACACTAGTGTTAAGATGGAAATCAATACATAACTTTAGATTAGATTCTTTAGTACCTTTTCATGTTCACGCTAATGCAAAATCCCCATTACAATTAAAAACATTTTCTTTCAATTAAATATCAACTTTTAGTCCAAAGACTGACCATTTTCCCAACCCATTAACTTTATAGGGGATGACAGGGCTAATGGCTGTAGTTTTCAAGGCTTTGTTCTCAGTCTAATCTTTGTTGCAATGTTTCAGGTTCTCTGACTTGAAACAATATGATACCTGTGTTAAGAGAGTTAATGCAAGT
>NW_020955273.1:943525-948525 GCF_003031625.1 Empidonax traillii
CTGTGTTAACACTCAAGAAACTTGGAACATTCTCCCAAGTTATCGTGTAATCATTTTGAAATTACATTATACTGGACTTTCTTCTCCCACACTGCATACTGCTGCTACATTTAAAGTTCCTCAGGGCAAGGACTGTATCTGTATCTATTTTGTAAGGTGTTATGCAAACATATGGTGTTGTAACAACTGATAAATAATCATGAGTACACAGTAACCTCAAACTTGGGCTGGGAGATCTTTTATACCTACACTATTGCTTAGTCTCATGTGTTATCCACATATACCTGTGAGCGTACGCAGGTGAGCGTACATGCACGTGGAAGCACAGTGTACTGGTGTGTACTGGTGAGAGCGGTAATGATGCTGAAGTAAAAATCTGTCTTCAGATCTTTTTCTGGCACTTTTGTACCCCATTAACTGAAAACATTAAACCATTACATTTACAGACTGTGCACTATCATGCTTGTCTAATTGAGGGAGTAAAATTCTTTGGAATCAAAATTTCAAAAAGCAAATGAACGGTACATTCTGAGCAATTACCTGCTTTTTAAACTTACTGTGCATTTTTTGCATCAGTTGGGGGGAATGAAGTCAGTTTCTTTGAAAATAAATAAATTATAGGTTTTATGACTCACATAAAGGAAATGTGTCCTCGGTGATGCTTGTACTTAGCATAAACTACCAAGCAAGCTACATGTCCACTCTTTAAACAACTTTTTATTAAAAGAATTAAAAATATCTTTCACAATCTCTTCCCCAGCCATGCCAGTTGCAAGGATAGCAGAACCTGTTGTATTCTGCTCACCTGAAAACCTTATCATTGGGTCCTAAAACTGAGAAGTCACGATTTAAATAAAAAGTGGCAAATGTTAGTAGAAGTGAAATGCAGTCCCCTATAATTTTCCACTTTTTCTGATGAACACATTTTCCCCATAGATTAGCAATCAAATGACTACATAGTTCTTTGGTTAACTCTGCTAGAAAAGAAAAAGGAGAAGATACATTTCCTCCACAGCACAGATAACTTAGTTGCTTTAACTGTGAGATAGACCATCCCTGACAATAGTCTTTGCAAATCTTACCACTCGTACCTACAGTGGAAAGAGCCAGTAAATCCACAATCAAATGCAGGACCCTTTTGCTCCCATTTCTTCTTTAGCCTGATCCTTATGATTTCTTCTCAGTGGAGCAGCAAACACACTCTTAAAGCTCAAAAAGGGACTTCTTTGATCCTGGAAGAGAGAGAGAATAAAATGAAAACATTGTCCTACAAAAAACATTATTAAATGGTCTCTGTAAAGTTATGCTTGATTGAAATCTCTGGGGAACAGCCACTTAAGTCTGGGCTGAACTTCAGTTATGGGCAGCTGTTCACTGAGGTCCTCTGTCCCTGTTGCAGAGTGTGGTTTTGTTTTGCTGAACTGGCATGCGTACCCTGAATCTCTCTCAGGAGGCTTTTTGTATTAGTAAGGTGTGTAGTTGGCCCTTCTTCTGCCTTTATCTTGCACACTCTTCCTCATGCTGGGGTGCCCAATCACTTCCGTCATCCTCAGAGGCTACTTCTAGAAACTGCACTCAAAATTGGATATTCCGCTACAGCTCTGTTTTGGGGAACGGGTAGCAGATCTTCTTTCGTCACTTAAGGATTAAAGAAGAGCAGATAGAGAAACCTTAGCAAACTCTGAATTAATTCACAGTAGTTCAAGCAGCCTAAAAGCAATTACAGTTTTTGGAGAATCATCTGTAAGGTGATTCTCTTTATCTGCATCAGCAACAGGGAGTAGAAATCTGTTCAGTCACTCTAACAAAGTATCCATAATTGGTTACACTGGCCTTTAGATGGCATATGGGATCTGGGAGATAGGAACTGGTATCTGACTCATCACTGGGAAAGTTTGTAGAACTAAATGAAGTAATCAATTTTGTTATTTCGTATTGTTTTGTATAAGGCATGCTCTGATTAGGTCTTTTTGCATAACTCCCATTGGAACTAATGGAAGCCATATGCACAGGAGAGAAAAATGGACTTAAAAAGACATTTTCCTCATCTTAATACTGTCTTCTTTGCTTCTCTAGGCACCTTAACAATGAACATGCGTTGGATGACAGGAGCACTGCTCAGTGTCGGGTGCAAATGCAAGTGGTTCAGCAGTTAGAAATACAGGTTTGTTACATGGATGTATTATCCTACTACTTATTTACTATCAATCTAAACTAAATTGAATACACTTGCATTAGTGACTCTAGCTTAAAGCCATATGCTTCCTACATGAAATTTGTTGATACTCATGAACAAGTGGGATTTTTTATTTAAAGATTTTTCACATTATAAATTATGCAATAATTATCTAACATCAAGATTGTCTACAGTATTTTGCTTGAACTGAGACTCCAAGGCCATTCATCATGAATGAAAAATGCAGTCCTTGGAGCAAAGACTGGATCCAAGCCATCTTCAGTTCTTGAAACACTGGATCTGGACCCCTCTTCCTGCTTCCCCTTCTGACCTCTGGTGTTTGTCTATGCCATTCTGCAGGATTAAAGAGTAGCAGAGGATATCTCCACCCAAAAGTACTCCCAGCCTGTCAGTAGGCATTTTTTCTGCAAGCAGAAGGTATAATGTCAGACCTACTCAGGGAGAGTCCCACACCTGGAACTGTGAGACTCCAGTGCCCTGTACATGCTCTAACCATTAGAGGTCACTGCATGTATGTGAATGCTCCCTTCTGCTTATGCAAGAAGTGATGAGTACCCCTGGGGTCTCACAGTATTGAGATTACATTTATCAGGCCACCAAGGTTGGGCACAAGCCTCAGGAGTGACTCTGCAGGACACTTACACCACGCTGCCCCCTCCTGCCCGTACAGCAGTCATGGTGGGGGCATCTCTCAGCAGTCCTGTCCTCTCTGGGGACCAGCCAGAGGAGCTCAAGAGGCACAGCAAGGAACTGAGATTTTTGTCTCTGTTACTCGCCATACCTTGAGAAAGAAGGATAAACACGTTTCACCTTTCTCACCTTTTAGCATACTGTCTCACTGTTTTCTTTCATAAAAGAATACTTGTGCTTCTTTCAGCCAAGGCAAACTCTTTGGGTATTTTTTATTTTAACACTGGAAACCCAACACAGAGAGAGGATTGTACAATAATGTACAGAAAAATTTCATTTGCCTTAAAATGAAAGATTTTTAAACCCAGGTAAAGCTACTGGTTCTTTTCTAATATTCACAGGATAGTTTTAGCTTGATTTGTTTGTTAGGAATTTACATCACAGCAAATACCACGTCTCTAAAGTGTCACACACATAGTATGAAGCCACACAATATGAAGAAACCTTCTTCCCACCCCTTGCCTCAAATATTCAATTGGAGATGCACTGACAAAATTATATCCAGAATACTGAAAATATATGCAGTAATAAAGATAGTTTTCTCTCTTAAAATTACTTACAAGTTGTTTTCCTTAGTCCAATCTCAGTCTACAGATGTAACTCTTGAGCAAGAACTCTCCAGAAACTGGTAATATTAAATACCAAGTGATTCTTATTGCAATTAATGTTGTAATCATATTGTAGGTATCCAGAGTCAAGTCTATAGAATAAAATTTTCAGCATTTCTTTTTGGAACCTAGTTTGTGGGGGAAAAAAAATTCTTTTCATGTTATAAGGTGTATTTTCTTCCTTTATGTTTTGCCATTTTTATCAACAAGTTACATATTTCAAACACTTCCTCCTCTTTCTTTTTTTGCCTTTAATTTGGTAACTTCTTTTAGTCTGAAACTACAAATATTTACATAGCATATGGTCAGAAAATCGTGTAAGTTAGGAAAAAGTAGAGGTTTGAGTAATGAGATGTTTTCTAAAGGCAGCATAAGGGCTGCTTGAGAACTGTTTATCATTTACAAAGGCTAGGCTGTAATCTAACAGTCCAAGTGAAGATTTAGCTTGCAGTGTGACCAATTATGCCATTTTTTGCTTTGTCTGACTGCTAGTGAAGTAAGGTCCATCAGTTGTAATGAGACACTGTGCAGTGTCGATGCCGACTTGATGGCAGAGTTCAGCATTTCACACTGCCTAGGCTCTGTCACTCTATTGAATTAGATTGATGATGGCAGATTGCAGGGGGCACTAACTGGACCTCAGTGGGAAAGGATGAAGTGTGTAGTCAATCCTGGCAGGCACTGTGCTTTGAGGACCCTTCACCCCTTCACAGCTGTTGGCACTAGTCCATTGCTAACAGTGTCCACAGGACTTTAAAGAGACTCTATGGGCCTTCTAATTTATGGTCTTAGTAACTTGTTACTGTTGAGGCAACTGTGACCTCAATTCTCTTATTGACAAAAAGATGAAGTGCTATTTGTTTTCTCTGACCTTTTAACATATGAAAGGCTATAAAAGTTTTTTGGTTTTTTCTTTCTTTCCATGCCCAAAGTTAAATTTCCTCTTAGATAAGTTTCTACTGACACAGCCTTTTATATGTAGGAATCATTACACCAAGACAAGCTCCATGATAAGATGTATCACTGCAGTGAAATAGCTGTATCAGTCATTTCTAAAATGCTTCTGATCTCACTCTTTCTTAACAGCTTTCTAAAGAACGCGAACGTCTTCAAGCAATGATGACCCACTTGCACATGCGACCCTCGGAGCCCAAGCCATCTCCAAAACCTGTAAGTGCATATTGCTTTATAAACAGTAAATAGGTCTACAAATGTAGCAGGCTAAGAAAATGAACAATTTAGTGACAGTGGAAAACAATGAGTGTGATAAAAAATGTGGCAATAGAATGAAAGTAAAATGCAATAGCTTGTCAAATTGTACGTTTCTTTAAAAGTAATGCTATCTTTTACAAAATCTATCCAATCTACACGATAGGTGACACTAAACAAAGTACACCTGTAAGTGTCCAAATCATTGCCTTGAGATTGAAACTAGAGAGAATATGTTTTTGTGACATATTTACAGATATTAAAAGGAAATCCACTTTGAAAGATTTGAAGTTCAG
>NW_020955273.1:956025-978525 GCF_003031625.1 Empidonax traillii
TCTGTTATCACAAAGTTCAAACTGCAGATTCCAGTAATTTGTGAGTTTGGGGTTTACAATATTATACATATTTTGAATTTAATTCTTAAACTAAATTGAGATTTTCACTGTGATTTAGAATAAGAAGATTAACAAAGTATACTGATAGGCTGCCTTCTTAAACAGTATTAATTTTACTACCTTTTCCCCCTTTTGTGTCTGATTTAGAATGCAGTGCGTCATAATCTTAGCCTGCACAAGTGTTTTGTTCGAGTCGAAAATGTGAAAGGAGCAGTATGGACAGTGGATGAAGTAGAGTACCAGAAGCGAAGGTCACAAAAGATAACAGGGTACGTTGGTGTTTGGTTTTGTTCAACTGAGTTGTTCTGTTATTTTGTAACCTGAGTGAGTCCTCTGTGTACTACAACCTGACAGACAAAGCGAGCACTTATGTGGAGAATACATAGCAAGCTAATAGCTATGCTGGTGCATTCTCTTCAGTGAGCTAACATTTATTTCATTTTTGTGGTAAACACTATTTTCTCTACGTTCCTTGCCTGCCTGACTTCCCCATATAGTCTGCTACAAGGAAAGCAATAATGGTTTTTTCAGTATATTTCACCATATGTTTGTCATTTTAATTCCATCTACCATAAGTTCTCCTACTATATATTAAAAATAGCCCTGTGTACATATGTTGCCCATGTGTTAGGAGTTTCATATGTGCTTGTTTTTACTGTAAACCTTTGACAGAAGTGGGAGTCGTTCAAGGTCATTTTGGAATATAGGTATCATACACTACAGTACTGACCTCAAAAATATCTTCTTGATGAGGGTAGTATTCATGAGAAGCCTTCACAGGAGGACCTTTGGCATGCTTACTGCCCTACTTTCAAATTAATCCCATGTCAGTGTGACTGGTTCTGTGGATGCTTTTTGTTCCTTGAGAGTATATAATTAGTTTTGATAAAACCATTCAGATAAAACCAAAGGTGCAGAGACAAGAGCTAGAGGTTTTTCTTTGCAGGAAGGTATTCTATTTCTGTAATGCATCTGTTTGTAGACAGTGACCCACCTGACCTCTGGAGTCATCCTCTGTACTAATTTTATTGAAAATATAATTATATAGTGATCTAGCATATAGTATTTAATCTGATTTAAATATGGTGTGTTTGATTTGCTGGAAACTAATTGATCTACTGTATTGTTCATTTACAATTATTTATACATTATTGTACCCTCATATTTTCTTGGTAGGGAAAAGTAAGATCTTTTTTATTTGGTACCTTTGTGTAGTTATATGGAACGTACACAACTGTGTACACATGTTAGTTCAGAAAACAAAAATAAATGATGCAGCACGGGTAGCAGAGGCAGGTGTCGTACAAAGTTTAAAGCTATTTCTATTAAATTCTTTCAGTGAGATCAGAACCTTTATGAGTCACTTATGGCCCTGCTGTCAGAGCAAATTTCCACGTGGGCCTAATTATAACAAGACTTTTGCTTTTCTGATGCAAGTAAATCAATGTGTTCTAGTGGGTTGAGCCCCTTCACCCTCAACTTTGTTTTTGCTGTCTAAACTCTGGTCTTCTGAGCTGACAAACCCATCCATTAACCCAATGAGCCACCCAGGATGTCTGCCTGTTTTTTAAACTTTGAAAAATCATTTATTTTCAGAAGCCCAACATTAGTGAAAAACATACCCACCAGCTTAGGCTATGGAGCAGCTCTTAATGCAAGCTTGCAGGTAAAAAATACTAAGTTATTCTTTCTTTGCTAATAATAAATGTATTTCACATATTTCATTTCTGCTTATACTTTGGTATAGAGTTACCTATTTTTATGTTTATGTGGACCTGATGGTCATTCTAAATAGTTGAGTTTATCATCCAACTAAGTTGTATTACCTAGCACTGCAAGTACTAGTTCTTATTCATTCTACTTTTGATGTGAAGAAGCAAGAAGGACACCCTGTGGCAAAATCTGGAACACTCAGTTTTGCTGCAAATGTTAGATTGATAGAAGCTTTTGCAAATGCATGTGGATATGCATTAATATTTATCCAAGCTGTCATAAATGATTTCACATCATAGTGTTGGGAACATGGTGCTCATGGCAAAAACTTTAAAGTTTAATTATAATATATAATTTTTATGCAGAAGAGGCAAATGTCAGGACTTTTTTATTTTGAGGTAAGTTCTGGTCATTTTTTAAAGTACAGCAGCTGCCTGCATTATAAAGGAGCCATACATTGTGTGGAAGGGCAAAGGGGTTAAGTGTAATTCAGAGTCAAAAAATGATATAAAACTAGAAAATGCCATGAATATCAGAACATAGTTAATAATGGAAAATAATGAAACCTAAGTAAGAGAAATAGCAAACCAGAAGTAGAAATGCTGTTATATTCAGAATGTGAAAATAATTGGAAATGCACTAAATCCTTCTGATCACCTCTACAACTACACAAAATAAGCTGCTCTGTGTGTGTATATTTCTAAATGTTCATAAATGTAAAAGTGCTTTATATATATATATAGAGAGAGAGAGAGTAATCATTTTGTTTTTTACTCTTCATTTTGGTAGGCTGCACTGGCAGAGAGTAGTTTACCATTGCTTAGTAACCCAGGACTGATAAATAACGCATCCAGTGGCTTACTGCAGGCAGTCCATGAAGATCTCAATGGTTCACTGGATCACATTGACAGTAATGGAAATAGCAGTCCAGGCTGCTCTCCTCAGCCTCACATGTAAGTCCAGTTAGCTTCCTTTCAAGAAAAAAATGCCTTAGCCTAAGACACAATATTACTCAAAACTGCTTTGAAAGATGGTAAGTGCAATGTCTGGAGCTGTATATTTGAAACTAAACATTTATATTAAAACATTTAAATAGATGTGTCTTCATTTACTTTGTAGTCAGATTGGTGTAAGCTCTTTTTTTTGCCTTTTTCTTTTTTTAAACTTCATCATCTTGCTTGCAAGCATTGAACATAATGATCTCTGGGTCATTTTCACAGCCTGGTTTGTAAGGTGTAGTCAGAATGTTCACATTGGAATTAGTTGTAATTTTAACTATGAGTCTCTAAACCATTTATGAACTGTAGTAGAGATATTGCCCATTTATATAAACCATAAAATGCAAACTTTAACTGTTGCCCGCAGTTTACATAGAAGCCAGTAAAGTGTAACTTTTTGCCTGTCATATAAATCAGTGTAATTACATATTCAAGTTTAATTACTGGTGCGTCTGTATTGGCAAGGTTTATATGTTATATTTTATGCAAGACTACGATTCCTATTAATATTTAGCAGCTAACTATATCATTAATTACTCTAAAATCTTTCCCCTACCATCTTTTTAATGGAGCTGAGAGAGTGGAAGTATTAAAAATTGATGTATTGTGGATTTCAGAAATGTGTCTGAAGCTTTAGAAATGCCTGGCCTTAATCAGTGGTGTCAAACATGGCAGTTTCTTGTTTACTAAATAGTAAAACATGTATCTTGGAGGTATTGTTTCCCAGGTTATTTATATAATAATTAGCAGTGTGATATCTAAGTAGAATTAGTCTTAAGTTTACTGTAGAGTGATTTTTAATGTGTATCTATAATTATGGTATCTCTTTTTTTATGTTTAAAAAAGCTGATCTCATTTGCCTTTTATCATTCCATTTTCTCTTTCACATTTTAAATAGTCATTTTAATTTCTAGGGTGGGATATTTAGCAGTAACAGTATTTAGAACAGACTCCGTTTTTACTTATGCTCTGGTGTGTGAAGAATCCATTTTGATCTGACCTTTTTTTTTAGGGGAAATATTTTACCAATTTTTGCTTCTTTTGTTTGGTATGTTAATATATCTGTGATCACATAGAAATGTTTATTGTCATGCAGTTAATTGTTTTATTGTACATTTATTCTACTTGCCTTTGAAAATAATACACTGTGAACATTCATGTATTTTATCAGGTTCCAAACCATTACTTTTTCAAAATGGAAAAATTTGTCTTTTGGAAGTGTCTTTAGATGTATTAAATAATACAAAAGAAGTAATAAAACTTGAAGTAGAAAGAACATGAATATATGCTCCTGAGAGTAACACTACTTTAAAACAAGTAAAGTGAGCAATCAGACAAAAGTTTTTATATCCCATGCTTTATGCTATCAACCATGCAGTGGGTAGCTTGAGGCCTTTTACTTTTAGCAGTTCTCCTGAGTATGCTAATGCTCTCTTCCTGTATAAAATGCCAAGACAATAAAACTTTAAAGAGCAAACAAGAGTTAGATCATGTGTGTTAAAAACAGCTACTTTATAGAAAAGAATGACACTTGCTATTAAAGTTGTTTTGTAAGTGTTTGGCAGATCTGTTTACATATCTTATGCACCGTCTGCCATTCTGCTGGATAAACTGAGATATCTGTGCATATGATTATGTAGATATGGCTACACTGATAGCTGTGTTTATAGCTAAAATACTGCGTATTGTAGCAGTTCTTGCCTATAAAAAAGGCAAATACCTGGTTACACCTCAACTCAAGACTCAGCCTTCCTCTTCCATTTTTATGACATGCCATTTGTCCAAAGATGCAGTTTTGGGACTTACTGTGGTGACTCTTCTGAAACTTGTTAAGGATGTGTTGCTCAGTTCTTGATAGATTGAAGCAACAGAATGTAAATGCTGTGAGATACCAATGGAGAAAGAGCCAATGCTCATTCATCTCTTATACCAAACAGTGCAAGATCACTGAGCTTCTGTGAGACTATGAGCTGTTAGGCAAAAGATACAGGCTGTGACTAGATACCTGATCGCTTCTGACATTTTTGTCCTTTCTTTGATAAGACAAAAAGGGAATGAATACAATCTGCAAGGAAAAGTCAAGGAAGGTAGAGGTTTGTGTGGGAGGCAGAGGACCAAGGCAGAAAAGAGGCCTCTTCCTTGCCTGCATGACCACATTGGTCAGGGCTCCTTATTTTTGTTCTTCTTAAGAGCATTACTTAAGAAAATGAGAATATAGGGAGAGCAAGACGGAGGTAAAATATGGCAAACAATGAAGACACAGATTTTGCATTACCTACACAGATTACATAATACCATTTTTTTAAAATGAAAAATAGTTAATTATCTAGTAAAAAGAATGGATTTTACTCACACAAGCACAAACTTATTTTAGTCTCCTGAGAAAGTTCATCCAGGAAGACTGGATGTTTCTCCCCTAGAAAAGTGTTCTGTTTGCGTGATAATTGCTGTACTCACCTATGAATTTGGGGGCTCTATTAATCTCCAAGTGGATTAAACCTCTATCTCCTGATTCCCAGGAGGCTATACTAGCCATGACACCAGGTAAATGCTGAGCAATTACCTTGCCTGCCATCTTGTACCTGGCACACAGCCAGGAACAATGGAGAATGGTGTTAGGGAAAGAAGCAAGAGGTTGTGCACAATTTAGAGATCACAGTATTCATCTGGGAAGGGGCAGAATTTGGATTCTGTACAAGCTTTCAGGGCAAGATATTTGTTTATTATTAGAACATCGGCAGGAAATGTGAAAAGAGTCCCAGTGGCAGTGTCAAAGCCAACCATCTCAGGCATTAGGTTGTTAGAATTGTATCAGATATTGTTTTATCAGATAAATGTATGATAGCAAAATTTTCTTATTTTGGAATGTTCATACTGATGTTTTTAGCATAAATACGTCTTTTTATAAACTTAATGAATAATATATGTGTGTGAAGAAGTCAGTATTTCCATGCATGAGAAAGGGAACATTATCAGAAACATTGATTTCTGTTACTGTGGTACCTTAGCTACTGAGTGTCAGAGAGTGGGGAAATTATTCCAGTCTTTGGATATGAACCTAGTTCTTCACATCTGGTTTTTGAAACAGGATAGTAAGAGCAGTAAAGACATCAACTTACCCATCTGCGACCAGGTATCTTAACATAGGTGGGCAAATCAACTTACTTAGACAATAGTTTCTGTTCATTGACTAGAGAAAGACAGTAGGTCTATAACTTCAAGTAACTGTATCACATTTAAGTGCTTGTTAAGTGCAGCGAGTCCCAGCCAGAGTATTTAGGGCACTTTAAAAGCTTTAAAATTTTGGCCTCGGGTAATGTAATATAATCCGCTCCATTTCTTATGCTTTTTGAACACTTAAAAATACTGCAGTAAGTTGTAGGTGATCAGGATAACCATGGCCTGGTAGCTGGGGTAACTCTTGTATTAATAATTACGTAAAGCATCTGAAATTTTATGCTATGTGCCTTCCAGTTTCCTTTCTCTGTCTGATGAAAGATGGTAATTCCATGATCCAGTATGCAACATATCGCTAGTGGGATCTTAAATCCTAGGTTTACTTTTTGTGTTTCATCAGTATTAAATCTGAGTTTTGTCTTTGGTCTTCAAGTCCAGTTCCTGGTATGTGGGCATTGAGTGCATCCTTGATATAAATCTTCACTGAGAAGGTGTGTTACTTATCATGGGCATATATGTTCTGTTCAAAATTCCAGTTTCTTATAAGATCAGTTGTCAATAATCAGTGTCAGACAATTGTATTTTCATTTAAGTCAATCCTTAAGACTGTTTCTTCCTTAAATTTTTCAGTGTGGACTACTTCTGGAAAATTATTGTGAGTTATAGCTGATAAGCAACAGGTTTCAAAGTGACAAATACAACTGAAGGTATTCATTACTGATGTGAAATGAGTTGCTGCTAATCTTGCATAACAATTGCACACGGATGTAGTTGGAAGGTCCAAAGTACACACCTTTGGAGTATAAATGCAGACTTCTGAAGTAAAAAAAAGAAACTACAAGCATCCAAACAATGCAATTAGGGCTGCATGGCTGTGGAAAACTTTGGAAAAACTAATATTGTTCCTGAGGAAACAACACTATTGTGTAAGACATGGAATGATGCTTAAAACTATAGGTTCATGCATTAGTGATAATGCAACTTCTTTTTAACAGCATTTTTAACAACTTCTTTTTAACAACATAAAAAACATCCTTGTCAGGATACTGCTTGTAGTGGTTTTGAGTCCAGGCCCTCCTTGGTGACCAGGTTGTAACAAAGGAACAAAGGCCATGTTCTCAGTATTCCATACGACTTTTACGTAAGGAGTATAAATAAGAAGGGAGAGGAAGCTCTCGCTCTCTTTCTTCCTGCGGACCGAAGGTGAAGGTTCTTTGCTGTCGCTCTGCCCGGGCGAGGGAGTGAACCTAGTGCGCCTACTTGGCCTTGAGAGGCAAATAATGCCAGCGGTTCTTTGGTGCGGTTCGCTGTTCTCTTGAGGGAAGTATTTTGCTTTTTATCCCTTTTTATCTTTTTTTCCCTTTTCCCTTTTTTGGGGGGTTCCCTGTGGGTGTTATATTGTATATAATTCTATATATATATATAAATGTGTTTAACTTGAAATTCAGTTTGGTTTGGGTTCTTTCAATTTTTTTCGTAATCTTTTCGGTCTGCTGTGAGAGAGGGAGAGGAAAGGTTTTGTCCCTGTGGTCCGGGCACTTGGCTGGGAGCCAAGTCCAACCTGGGACACTGCTGAAGAGTTTTGGAGAGATTTGAAAGTCAGTTCTTTCAGAACTAATTATTTTGGATTTTTAAATTAACAACAGGATCATAATGAAATCAACTTTCTGTTATTACTTTTCCCATCTCTATTATATGTTCAAGAGTTCTCACTCTTGGGGATGGCATATGAGGGATGCAAATCAAGTTCAACTGTTTTTCTGGTGTTTTTCTGGTCTCTGCATTTGTACTAGACTGATCACACTCAAGTGTTTATTGCAACTGGCACAGACCAGGGTGTTTTATCACCAGAACACTTAGTACATAATTTTTCCATGTCATCATGGCAAATGCATCATGCTAAATGCCATTTTACTTCATTGTATAAACTTTGGGGAGAAAGGTAACATTTTAATCTGCAAAGGTCTTTGTAGCATTTGAGGAAACAGAAAGAAGTTGGTCATGAGAAAACAAGGAAAATTGTGAACTGAGAAAATGTAGTCTTGCCGTAAGAAACAATGGGGTGAATATACCATACAGTTAAAACTCACTGCAGCTCATTAACTAAGAAGTGGGAGGATTTAGCAAAAGACATAGCAAAAGCAGATATCCCTCTGCTGAGATGTTGTGGAAGGGAGTTGTCGTCATGGTTTATTATACTCTCGCTCTGTGGGAATGCACTAAGAACAGTGCAACTAATCTCATATTCTCAATTGATTTACCTAAATAATCTAGTTCCTAACAGCAAATCCAGAATCCTGGAGTTAGTAGATGTCTTTTGGATTTATAGAATTTTAATTGTTCATACCTTTTTAAAAAAAGTACAGTGAAAACAAGAAATAATTTTTACAGTGACTTTTTAAAAAGTGAATTCATATATCCTCATCTCCTCTATGACTCTTTGTGTTCAGCTGTTGTAGTTCTGGTCTCTGTAAGGCAGGAATTGTTTGAAGCCAAATGTCAGGATGCACACATATATCTCATGATCTTTAAAGCTGTTTCTAGAAAATTTTATGCTAGGTTGTTATGAGAACGAATAACTTTTGTCCAAATGAACAAGAGTTAGAGTCAATCTGAAAAAAAAAAAAAAGTTATATCCAGTGTAGTCCTTCGTCTTCAATTTTGTGTGGAAAACGTGAGTTCCAACCATCTGTGGTTTCAGTCACCTTTTCCTTTGTATTCTGCTGTCATTCCCAACCTAATCCTTTAACTTCTCACTCTTGCCCTGACTGGATCCTTTCTCTCTGCAGTTCTATCTGCATAATCATCCAACTTGTTTTTTTTTTTTCTAACTTTTTTATCTTTAAATTTTATTCCCAGAGGCAAATATGATTATTCTGCTCTAAGATCATTTACTTTTGAGGTGCTTCAGTTTGAAAGCATTCCATTGTCAGGTCGTTCCCATATCTGATTATTCCAGTCCCCCACTGTTAAGCTTTCACACCACTTACAGTAGGTTACCTATCATTCCAGTTTTAATCCCTTTCATTCCCTTGTTTCTTTAACTTCATAATGTTCCAATCCCCTGTCTTTCCTTCTTTCCTTTTTTTTTTTTTTTTTTTTTTTTTTTTTTTTTTTTTTTTTTTTTTTTTTTTTTTGTTATCGTTTCATTGTCCCATTTCATGATCTCTTTGCATTTACCTTGGAGGCTTGTTCTAGGGGACTGCTATGATCCAAGTCTCTTGCTCATTTTATAAGACTTGACATATTCTATAAGAAAATAAACTTGCAAAACACATCAATTAACAGGGAAGTAACAAGCATTATTAAATAGGTGAGAAGCATGTAATTGAGTGAATGAATGTGGTAGCAATTGCAGTATTTTAGGTATCCGTGTTCATCAAAACTGTTTCACCTAATCACATGATATTTTAATGCCTGTATAATTTAATTTCACACTCTTTTTTTCATAAATCTAACATAAGGAAGATAGCAGGCAAAGAGACTTTGTGACAACAATTGACTTTTATTTTTATGTGGAAAGAGGAACAGCTAGGAAATGGGATCTTAAAGGTTATATCTTTTGTCTGAGCATATTCCCATTGAAAGAAGTTCTATTGTAATAATACACAGTGAAAAAATTTTGGCTTTCATACAGAGCCATTTACATGTGGACACTAATAGAAAAATAAGCAATGATGTTTTGATTAATAATATTTTTCACCATTCCCATTGACACAACTTTTCACTTGAATATTTTCCTAAATAATAATATTATCCTTTTTTTTTCAATTTTATTTTACATTACTCCACTTTTCAGTCTATTTGTCTTCTGCATTTTGCTTCTGTTCATCAGTTTTCTTCCAACATTGATGGTTCAGTCCTTTATCATTTCCTCTTTTGAGTCTTAAATGTTACATTTCTTACTTTTGATCAGAAGTTGCCATTTCTTTCTTACATTATCCCAGCCCCAACTGTTGTGCTTTTAGAATACATTCCCAATGCTCCTAAAAAGATCACTCCAGAGATACAGCACCTTCAGCTGAAAAGAGTCAGATCCCCATAGCACAATGTGTAAAAGTTGTTAGACTCCTGTAGGGTTTCACAGAATCTTTTTGGAAGCTGTCTTGCTGAAAACTTTCTGGTACTGCTGTCATGAATTCTCAGTGTATGGACAATATACTTATGCTTTTCACATTTGGCCACAACAACCTCCTGCAGCACTACACAGGGCTGGGCACAGAGTGGCTGGAGAGCAGCCAGGCAGGAAGGGACCTGGGAGTTTGGATTGACAGGAAGCTGAACATGAGCCAGCAGTGTGCCCAGGTGGCCAAGAAGGCCAATGGCATCCTGGCCTGCATCAAGAACAGTGTGGCCAGCAGGACCAGGGCAGTGATCCTTCCCCTGTACTCAGCCCTGGTGAGGCCACACCTGGAGTGCTGTGTCCAGTTCTGGGCCCCTCAGTTCAGGAAGGATATTGAAGTGCTGGAGCAGGTCCAGAGAAGAGCAAGGAGTCTGTTAAAGGGACTCGAGCACAAGTCCTATGAGGAGAGGAAGAGGGGGCTTAGAGGTGACCTCATCACTCTCTTCAGCTACCTGAAAGGAGGTTATAGCCAGGTGGGAGTTGGTCTCTTCTCCCAGGCAACCAGCAATAGGACAAGAGGGCACGGGCTTAAGCTCTCTCAGGGGAGGTTTAGGTTGGATACTAGAAAGAAGCTCTTTACAGAGAGAGTGATCAGGCATTGGAATGGCCTGCCCAGAGATGTGGTGGATTCACCATCCCTGGAGGTTTTTAAGATGAGGCTGGATGTGGCACTGAGTGGCATGATCTTGTAATCACAGTGGGTCTGGATCAAGGGTTGGACTTGATGATCTCCGTCTCTTCCAACCCAGTTAATTCTATGATTCTATGATTTTTCAGTATAAGAAAAGGCAGCATCTTAAATATCATTGCAGATGTTAAAAAATGTGTTTGAAGTTGTGCTAAATCTCCCTGCAATATGGTTGTGTAACTCATAAAATTAATTCATAAGAGATTCCTGTCTTTGTACAGTGCAAAACTGATATGACAGTGCCATTAACAATATATTTGTAAAACTGCAGACAGTTACAAATTTTATCCCCTCTTGATGATTGCATTTGTTTTTTTAGTAATTGTAATGTTATAAGCCAAAACTTTTGAAAGTGGACTTTCTAGATATCTTTTTCCAAATATACATGTCCAAAATGTGTCTTTACATTTACTTATAAGATAAAAAGTCAAATGAAAACATACAATTATATCCAATTGGTAATGCTTATACCAGTAGCTTAAATTATGAACTATAAAACCAAGCAAACATTTATTGAAGAATGTAGGACATCATGCTGAGAAAATAGTTTTTGTCAATTATTTAGTCTTTAGAATTTGTAGAAAACTAGGCACTTTACAGATTTTGAAAAACTAAAATTTCCAATGTACCTTTTTTTTTTTTTTAAGGACCTAATAGAAAGATTTCATCTCAGTGTAAAAACCCATCTGTAGTTCACACTGAAATTTCCAAATCTCCAGATGACTGAAGATGTGATTATACTTGGTAAAGTCCATATACAGAAGTAATATTCACAATCTTGTAGCAAAATGCAGTGGCATCCATCAGCAGCGTTTGATTTAGAACAGTGCTGTGAATGCCTGTAGTACAGACCCTCATGTAGTTTCTGTTAGGGTTACAACTGCAAATATTCTGGTGGTTTTCTCTACCTAAGGAACAATATTAAAAATTTATTAAATTAGGCTGAACATATCCAGTAGTCTTCCTCCTTTACCTAGATTTTACCAAGTTCATTGGTTCCACTGTACCATTAATAAAGGTTTAATTATGTTGCAGAATCTTTGTATGATTGTGGCCACTCACTAATGCTCTTCAAAGACCTTTCTATAAGCTTCTGGTTGAGATGGATAAGGGGATATGTTTATTTGATGCAGTATTTTGCAGTCATAGTAGTAGTCTGGGTAATTAGGAACTTCCCCCCAGCTTGATTCTTATTTGTCTTCGTGTTTCCCCTCCTTTTCTTCATTCCTTGCAAGTTTGTCATTATCAGACATCATAGCCAAAAAAATGTTTTGAGCTTTTATCTCCTCTTGTTCTTTTGATGAAGTCTCTTACAGTATCTTTCTGGGCAGAATGTCCAGCACACAGCTGAATAACTGTGTTACATGATGGATGAGCAATTGGCTCACAGGTCAGGTGCAAAGGATAATAGTGAATGGGGTAACGTCAGACTGGTGACCTGTCACTAGTGGAGTTCTGCAGGGCTTCATCCTTGGTCTAGTTCTCTTTGACATCTTAATTGACAGCCTGGATGCAGGACTAGAAGGAATACCATTTAAGTTTGCTGACGACGCTAAACTAGGAGGAGCTGTCGACTCTCTCGAGAGCAGAGAAACCCTGATGAGAGACCTTGACAAATTAGAGAAATGGGCAATCAGCAATCATATGAAGCTGAACAAGGACACATGCTGGATTCTATTCCTGAGACAGGGCAACTGTGCTTGTGTTGATAGACTGGGCAATGAAAAGCTGGAGGCCAGTGCTGTGGAAAGGGACCTGTGGGTCCTGTTGAAGATGAGTCAGCAGTGCCAGTGCAGTGTCAGCAGCAGCCCGGAGGGCCAGCCATGTCTGGGGGGAGCATCCAGCAAAGCATCATCAGCTGGTCAAGAAAGGTGATTGTCCCATCCTGCTCTGCACTGGGGTGACCTCACTTTGAATATTGTGTGCAATTTTGGACACCACAATATAAAACCACATTGAGCTATTAGAGAACTCTGAAGGAAGACCACAAGGATTGTGAAGGGTCTGGAAGGGAAGCCATATGAGGAGCAGCTGAGGTCACTTGGTTTGTTCAGCCTAGAGAAGAGGAGACAGGGGAGACCTCATCATGGTCTTCAACATCCTCATGAGGGGAAGAAGAGGGGCACATACCAATCTCTTCACTCTCATGACCAATTGCAGGACTCAAGGAAACAGCATAAAGCTGAGTCAGGGGAGGTTTAGGTTGGATATTAGAAAAAGGTTCTTAACCCAGAGGGGGGTTGGGTACTGGAACAGGCTCCCCAGGGAAGTGGTCACAGCACCAAGCCTGACAGAGTTCAAGAAACTTTTGGATGACACTCTCAGGCACATGGTGTGACTCTTGGAGATGGTCCTGTGCAGGGCTAAGGGTTGGACTTGATGATCCTGATAGGTCCCTTCCAACTCAGCATATTATGTGATTCTATGATCACTTCAAGTCCTAGCTTTTAAACATTAAAAAATAAAAGATGAAAGTTCCAAGAAACTTAGCATATGGAAAGGAAATACTTTGGTAGCATCCTGCTGAAGATTTTGAAACCTACCATCAAGCATATCAATCAATCAACATTTTCAGTGAACTGTTCCATAAGAAAAGATGTTCCATGCCTAGGTATAAGTGTAATGCTATTTAATTCTTGTTGCTGCATTATAGCAAAATTTTTAGGTGTCACTGGGCAGAAATGTTGATTATTAGCTTGTAAAATCTCACAAAAATATGCTTGATTTGTTAGTCAAAAATATTTTTTAAACCTTTTTGTCCCATATTATCTATCTGATCAGCTATAGGTTTCCCAAGAGTTTTATTGATGTAAAAGTTTTCAACAGAAATAGAAAACCAATTTTATGTACCATATATTTCTATTAAAATATACAAAGACCACACATAGCACAGCCCAAATTCTCCCTCAGCTCTTCCTGGATCATTACATAGCTTTTCAGATTTTGAATAGAGAATATTTGTCTTCTCTAACCCTCAAATAACATTGAGATACTTAGTTGTTGCTGATAAGTTTTTGTGTAACTAGTACAATTTTTAAAACTTCCCAACCGTTAGACATTACAGAGCACACCAGATCCACAGCCTCTTGTCTTAAACTTTGTTGTTTCTGGGCTTGTCTTTTTCCGTGGTTCTTCAACAACCCCAAAAATATTCACTCAAATCTCTAGCACTTTGTCATTTTCCTTTGAATTTTTACCTTAAAAACTTCTGTACTCTTTCTCCCTAATCTTTTTCTTTGTTTAGCATGTTAACTTTTGGCGTTTGAACTAGATGCAGTTGATGGTTTGAAAGACTTTAGAGGCCTGTGCCCTAAGCTAATTTCTAGTCAAGTTTCTACTTTTTTGTGGCTCTGTCACAGAGAAAATACATTTATTTAGACACCAAAGGGAGCGAGACAATGTCAAGGATGGGAATTCTAGTAAGAGTTGCTAGAATCAGAAAATCTATGTTAATGTCATCTTCTTAATCACAATTTGGTTCTTAAAAATTTTGATCCTACAAGAAGGGCTAATTGTAGGTGAGTTTTAAGCCTCATTCGATATTTAAAGAAAATATATTCTTAGTATGCCAGTTTTTTAGAAAGTAATTTCTTCATGTTCAAAATTTCATCTCTTTAGTAAGTAGCAGAAAAATTCGTAGCTGATAATATATTAGTGTAAATAAGATAGCCCTATTTATAGTCTTAGCTTTTTATTGCCAAAATAAAAAAGAATAATAATTAAAATAGAACCCCAAACAACAGTCAGAACACCAAGAACTGGTCAATTTAATTATCAGTTTCATAATATATATAAAACAAATCTGTATGTTTTCATTGCTCATTTTTAATGAAGAATTTTGGGTTTTGGTCAAAGTGAAATGAAATCATCAGATCGTCAAATAAAATCTGTCAATCTGATAGGGCAGGAAGCACCAAACACCATCTCCAGCTACTTCAGGATTAAATGTTTTGGTATATTTTGTAGATAAGCAGCACAAAGCCATCCCTGATTTGGGAAGTGCCTATGCTATAGAAATGAAAAAGTAAAGGTTTGCTCTTAGTCTCCATGAATTAATGGCTGACTGGCTTCTGAAATATGAAGGTCAGTGTGTGTTAAACATTTTTTCCTGTAGAGGAATGGTAAGTGGCATCTTGGAATTATTGAATACTTAATGTTTTTAGGAGTATTTAATAAAAACATAATTCATTAACAGTGTAACTTACAGAGGATTTTAAAAACTTCTTTTGCTGTAGCACTATGCCTCTTTATTTTTACAAAAACTAGTAGTATGATAACTGTAATGATAAAATGATCATAAATATGCTGTATTAAGTTGGGTGACCCTTAATTATGTGTAAGGTGAAGGTGAACATTTGCTTTTTTCCTATATTTTCCTTGTTTCCATATTTCTATTGTATTACTTTTACGCATATCTCCAAGCATCTATTCCTCTTGTGTTGACTTCAGAGGCAGATAAATTAAATCAGTTCAAAGTACTCCTACCATTCGTTATTTTTCCTCCTACAAATATGTTTACCATGCCATAGGTCACTTCTCTTGTTCTTTCCTGGATACTCCTATATTGTTTTTGAGATGAGTGAGTACTAGGTAAAAGGTAGCCAAGTACATTGAATATACAAGTTGAGGTGAGGGCCTACTTATAAATACATAAGCATGGTCTATGTTATTGTAACTGTCATTATTCTCTCGTAGTTAGTCTAATGTACTGGGTTTTCACTTCTTAAGCAGAGGCACTATTGAAGGATTCATAATAACATATTTCCCAAGTGGTTACAGTAGATGGATGAATATGTGTAGTTTATTTTCTTCTTTTATTTGTCAACAATAATTTGATTTACCATGGATTGTCAACTTCGGATTTTTTTAACAATTGACTTTACATATAACTAATCTAAATATATTGTGTTGTTATTTCTATTTATATCTTCAGGGTTATTCATAATTATGTTCAAAATAGAAATCCAACATTCAATCTTAGACAGTTCTTGCTGTTAGCCTACCTCTATATTGTGAAATAATCTTGTGTTCTTCCTTCATCTTAACCAGTTTTAATACTGGCAAATCTTTATGTCTACTTTTAGTATGAGTTGGATTTTTTGAAGTTTTTCACAGGAATTTGCAAATTAAAATACATTATCAGCTCTCCTTGTTTACTATAGTATTACTCTTAGATGCCTCACAGTAGTTTTACTGGTCTTACTTGCTGTTTCACCTCATTCATCTCGTAGAAAAATATGTGATTCACTACATATTTCACCTTTGGTTATTCCTCCTTTTCCCCAAGCTTTCTATCAGATGCCTTACGTATTTTACTTACATCTTCTGCTGTGAATAAACTTCACAAGTGAAATCATTGCCCTAATGAAGTCAAGGGGAATTTTGCCATAGACTTAAATTAGATCTGAAATCTTTTTATTAGATCTTTGAAAATTTGTACAGTCTTAGTAGTCTACAATATTAGCTACAACGATAGCAAAATCACTTATGTTGAAATCCGGAACGGTTTTATCCATGCAATTACAAGCAAGAAATATTTTCTCAGTTGTGTCAGTACTAATTGGATATGACCTGCTAACTAATAAGAGTTTTTTTTAAAAATTTGGGTTTTCTTTTTCCTGCTAATATAAGTGTAATGTCTTAAAATCTTCTGCTATCTGTATTCCCCTAAAACACAAAAGGTACAGATAAAATCGCCCCTTTTTTCCTTTTTTTTTTTCTTTTTCCTTTTTTTTTTGTATTTAACTGCCTTCTTAACACTTTGTACCTCCTTTCCAGACACCCTACATAGCTTGTGGTGTATTCTTCCCTTCAAAACAGCACCATGTGTTCACTTGCTTCAGATTTTCAGGTAACAATGAGTATTCTTCCTGCTGTCCCCCTCCCCTCTGGTATTAATGATACATGGGCACTTATACACATATACAGAGTAGCTTTCCTCTTACATATTTGTGCTAGATCTTCACATCCAGTTATTAATTGTTGTTGACTTTTACTCTGATCTTCCATTTGCAATAGCTGGATGTTCTCTGACTTTTCCTGGGACTTAGGAATATGCTGGGACCTATTCTGGTTAATATCTTAAGTGATGTTTTTGCAGGATGGACTTTTTTCTCATTAGGTTTGCAGATGTTACCAAATTGGGGGAGCAGTCAGTATGCATAAGGGTAAGATAGCCATTCAGAGGACCTGTATGGGCTGAAGGACTGGGCCAAGAGGAACTTTATGAAATGCCATGCCCTGCACTGAGAAAGGAAGAATCCCTTCTGTGTCCATTTTTTAGCACCTCAAATTTAAAAATGACAGCAGTAAACTGGAGTTATTTCAGCAAAAGTCTACCTAAATGGTCAGAAGCAGAAGCAATTGTCCTCTGAGAGCTGAACTTGGTCAGCCTGGAGAAGAGGCAACTTTGAGGGGACCTGACCCCAGTAGTTATAGGGAGATTAGCAAGAAGATGGAACCAGGCTCTCCACTGAGTAGTACAATGAGAGACAGTGGGCATAAGTTAAAATGAGGGTTTCGGATTGAATAGAAAGTGAATACTTTCCTCACAAGATCAGTTAGGCAAATAGTGGGACTGTTGCCAAGGAAGTTGTATAGTCTATGTCCAGGTTTTCACAACCTGGCTGGATAAAATCCTGAAAAACCTGGTCTGACCTTCTAGCTGTACCTTTTTTAGGAAGCTGGTTCATCTAGAGTTCTTCTGAGTCCCCTCTGACCTGAATTATCCAGTGATCCTAGCATATGTTTTCTTAAATACAGAAACATGAGAGAATGAGCAGAAGTAACCTAGCATTGTAGCAACCAAGCATAAAGAGAAAGGTGCTCTGGATTTTGTTTTACGCATACCAGTGAAGTCATATCAGGTACTCACAGAAGGGATGGATCTTATAAACAGCAATAGCTGAGTTTACATCTTTTAAATGCATCACAAAAGAAAAGTTGTGTTTGCAAGACCAGTTTTGTGCAGTTGGTAATGATGGGGGTTGTGATTATCATTATTTTACTTCTCCCCACCCTGAGGGGCTTGCCTCCCTTTTATCCTAGAGTAATTGAAGGGAAGGCACGAAGAACACTAGCTTCTTCTACACTGACTGATAACATTTTATCAACAGATACTATAAATAGGAAAGGAAGTCTAGTTTAGAGGTTGTAAAAGCAATAATAGACTTACACAAACTCATTTGTACTTGTTCCTACACCTTACTTGATGCACCAGAGGCATTTTGTGACCATTGATCATTAATTCCATCTTATGCCATCTCCTCTAGCGATGAACTAAAGAAGACAAACTTTAGTGGCCTAATTAATTATTCCTGTGCACTTTTATCTCCTGTCAGCATCTTCAGTGGTGCCTGCCAGCTAGGCCTGTTGCCTCAGCTTTCGATTGCCAAGTCAGTGCAGCTCCCAACTCCACCATGGTAGACTTGAATCCTTGGTGATAGATAAGATGATAGATATGAAAATAAGTATATTTCAAATGTATTTTTTGTGCTTCAGTGTTGCGTTTGAGAGAAGGAAAGGTTGTTATTTCCTTTTTCCTTTTTTTTTTTTTTTTTTTTGCTCAAAATGAAGCACTGTTTCTATTGGAATTTTTTTTTCAGAAATGTGTATATAGGCATTATTTTATCTAAAACTAATACTACTTCTTTGGCATTTCAGTATATGTGATAAACACATGGAGGATGTGTTTCCTGATCTTCAAGGAAAAATAATAATGGATTCTGGGACAGATGTAGCATTACTGAATTTGTATTTAATTACTCATCTAATACTCTTTCTTCCTTTTCTCAGTATTTGGATTAGTGTCTCCCTAAGTGGTTGTACATATTGACATCAATAAACAGTTCACTTCTACTTAAGAAAAATAATAAACTCTTTATAATAGCGTGAAATTGTAAAAAGACAAAGTAATAGAATTAGATAACATGAAAATGCTGTAGGATTTGAGGATTTGTCTCCATTTGCCTACCAAAGCATAAATATAAAAATTCTTCATCTGAAATGGTGGAATGGAAAAGAGAGCTTTTCCTTTTAAAAGTGCTATAGGACATTTTACAGATCTATAGCTATACTGGCAAGATGTGATACAGCCCTTCTTGAGGAAATACTGGTTCAGGTCTATGAGGGAAAAAAAGTCAAACAGCAATGGAAGTTGTACATAATATATTTCAACAAGTTAAACTTGGAAAATACTTGATGTTAACATCAATTCTTTATAATTGAAGGGAATTCTTTAGAAAACCAAGATGCCTCAGATAAAAATAAATATTTTAAATGTTCTTTAAATACAAAAATATGAAAACATACAGAAATAATTAGATTTGCCACATTATTCTTCGAGCTTAGTAGCTCACCTTGTTGACTTGGACACAAATATTTTCAAACTTCCACAGTTTGAAGAATTCTGTAGCTGTAGATCTTCTCCCAGCATATCTGTGGAACACTTTGTGTAGCTAAATCAAAATTGCACTTGCAGTGCAGACTGCCTACAGCATAGAAGAATTGAAGGCAGTGTGAGTAATAAGTAAAAATGTAACTAAAAAATGCAGTTGTTTGATGTTAAAAGCTCCTCTGGAAATGTGTTGCACAAATATAACATGTTCTGATTTGTTCTTTTCATATACTGAAGCATAGTAACTTTAATGAAGTAAAGATAATGGATAAATAGTACAGTTAGAGGAGTATCTGCAGACTAACCAATTGGTTGTGAAGATCTAATGTTTGTGGGCTTAAGGCTGTCTACGGAATTGTGAGGAAGAATGGGTTGAACTGAACATAATTTGGCTTGGGAAACAGTTAAAGTTTCTTGGGAGCTACCTAATTGTTTGGAGGGGTTTTTACCTTGTAAAAATCTTCATTACTTTAACATGCAAACATAATCTTAAAAGAAAATCGGTATAGGCTGCCATTCCACATATGGCTTAGAAATTATTCAGTTGCAAATATTCTCCTAGGAAAACTTTCTTCATCCAAGTTTTAGAAAACTCATCATCTTTATACACTTCTGCAAGTCACGAGGAGAGCTAGTGAGCCAATAGTATCAGAATTGAAGTCTCATAGAAAATAAGCTTGGGAGGGACTTCAAGACATGATCTAATTTATTGCCCTTTGTGCCATTGAATACCAAAGCAAAAATCTACCTAGTGTTACTAGGTGCCTAGGTCACCACAGCAATACAAAATGCTTCCAGCTGCAACCCAGCAAAAAGGTTATTCTTTCATGATTAAGGACTGATTATTGCAAGCCATGAGAGGAATAAAAATGCTGTGCAAGAGCTTAAAAGAATTATATGATTTGTTGTAAACCGTATGTTTGGCTACAAGGCTCACTGTAAACACGTTGACCTAGGCAGCTTCTCTCTCTCAATGTCTACCACCTCTTCAGTACAAAGCCAAGAGCAAAGTCTTTTCAGTGCCAGTCATTACATTGACTTAACTGCCTGAGAGACTCAAGTTCTCTATCGTGATGTCCCCCCACACACTCTTTTCTTAAATGATTTTAACAGAACATTAAAGATTTGGGGTGAATATGGGCAACAATGTTTAGAGGACCCAGATCTGAACTGTGAAATTTGTTTCTCTGAGAATCCTGGAGGGATTAAATCCTGGAACTTTCCTGGCAGCTTGCAGAATTAAGCACTGAACTACTGACACTTCTTTTTCTTTTTCACAGTTACAAATAAGAAATGAACTAATTTTTTTCCTTGTATAGAATTACATGAAAGATAAACAGAGAAACTTAAAATTGTTAAAGCTCTATTTTTTAAGAAGAGAAGGATCACTATAGTAGCTCAGTGCTGATGGTTATAAAAGGCATTGTCTGGCTTCATATTTTTCCAAAGAAAAGTTGCATTTTCTATTCAAAACTTGGAATGAGCACTATGTCAACTAACAAAATCTAAACCTTGTTTATTGTAATTATTTATATTTTGTTGTCCTGCGTTCTCACTGCTGTTTTGTTGGATTCAGTATCCCCTTACATTAAAGCTGATGTGATGTGAATCCACTGCAGAAAACATGCTATTCATAATTGAGAATATTGTATTAAGTATATTGTCTCTTTGTTGACAGCAACTCAACTCAATTTAATTAAGAAATCATGTACTTGGTTATAGGATCTGGTTGTTTTCTTGTCAGGAACAGCATACATTCTAATGTTTAAAAGTTGAATGTAACACTTGTTTTGTTGCTGTTGTCTAGATTTTAGCAGGATTTTAGTAGCTATTATACTAAACGTGTTTTCCCAAGGCAGGATCAGGCATATGCAAAACTCAGACAATGAGTTGACCTTGTATCAGACGAGTTATTACAGACTTTGAGAATTTGGCTTTGTCCCTAAATATTTGGAACCCACTTTATACATGCCTTCCTAGTATATATTTATCCCTCAGCTGCCTGTCCTGTTATCTTTCTTTTTCCTTTGAAGCCTCAAAGCTCTTCTCCAACAGCCTACAGTCTTCATAAGGCCTCCCTAAGTGTCCTGCAACTGTTACCTGTCTCCTGGGGTTGTTTCAGTTAAATGTTACAAATTATGATTTCTTTAAGGATACAGTATGCAGTTGCACTTTGCCAGTTATAGAAGTGAGAGAAAATTCTTCATGTAAAGCTGTAAAGCCCGTGGAAGAGTGAATGCTTGAGGCAGACACAGAAACAGAGGAACTTCATGTTCTGTGATCTATGAGCAAAGAAGTAATGTATTGAGATGAGAAGGCAGATCTGCAAGATATTAGAATCCTTCTTTTATATTAAAAACATCTCTCACAGAGAGTATTATTTTGAAAGTGCTGGAGTACAAGGAAAGTCTTGTTTATAATTGTAGATCCATCAATTGTAAAGAAGGCTATCCATGGAAACTAGGATGTTAATTTGATCATATCTTTACTTAAAAGTTCTTTGACATAATTTAGCATAACCATATTTTATTTTTGCTGCTGCTACATTCATCTCTTTGCTTCGTGTTTGTGATGCTGCATTGTCAGTCTGGAGTTCATGTAGAGGTGTAATTTGCCAACAGTTATTCAAAGGAGGCAGGCATTTTGATGAGGAAATTTGGACATGATGCCCTAATTGAACTCACTAAGAGAAGTCTTCATCATCCCTTTATTATATCAAAGAGTTAGCAGTGACTGAACTTACTTCTCACAAATGTGTGTCTAACCCCGAGGATGACTTCATAAAGGCCTACAAGGATGCAGACTCCAGGGCTCCCTAAGCAACCTGACCCAGCCCTTCACTGATTGTACTAATATTTTACCTTTTAAAAGGTGAAAACCCCAGCATCTGACCTGTTGCTTTTTCTATAACCTAAGACATCCTTTTTTCAGCCATTCATCATATAACAGTTTTTCTAAACCTCTACTGGGATCTTTTCAAGCTACCACTGGTTTGAAATCTCATCATCTTCACCAATGCACTTGCATTACCTCCCAATTTGTTGATATATATGAATTTAACAACCATGCTCTCTATTCTACCTTCTTTGTCATTATTAGAAACTGACTAGTTTATAATAAACTTTGTTAAAATAAAAATTCCAATTATATAGTAGAAAACAAAGCTTTGACCAGAAGTCAGAACTAGGCTGTGACATACTGTTAGGATTTGAGTGGCATAGTTATTAATAAGAAGTCATGGAATATATAAATATTTATTCAGAAAACTACTCCTATTGTATAACAGAACAGTAGTGAAGAATTTTGCAAATAAACACATTTAAATAATATATCTATCTATATACAC
>NW_020955273.1:988525-1008525 GCF_003031625.1 Empidonax traillii
GCTAAAAAATGTTTACCTTCAGTAAAGCAGAAAAATAAAGACATATTCTATGATGCTTCATTATTAAGAAGCTGAATGATGCTTTTCATGGAGCAAATGGAGACAGTGTCAAAGCATATGGAAGATTTTTGATCTTCCTTGATGTATGCAGTCATAGGTACATTCATTGCGTTAAAATACATCTTTTTTGCTTATTTTTTGTTTGTTTGTTTGTTTTTTTTGGTTTTTTATAAAGGGCATATGTAGATATATTTCACAGATTGAATGTTACATATAAACCTGCATTTGCAGACAACCACTAAAAAGTATGTGGGAAGGAAGTGAAAACTTGGAGAAGTCCAACTGTGTCTGAACAACCTGGCGAGAATCACTGTGCAATATGCAGAGGATACGGCATGAAGGACCTGTACTCAAATCTTGCCAGTCTTCATTTTCATCTCCAGTCCAGTCCTGAGGAAAAGGCTGCTATAGGTTTTCTCTCATTGTAAAGGAGTAAAATTCTCTTTGATGGTTCTTTGTTTGCTGTTTTCCTAACAATTTAAATAATGTAAGAGGGGGAATTTTACTTTGTTCTGGACTTGTCTTAGTGGAAAACTGGATAGCAGAGCCTGGGTCTGAGATTTACTACAGATTTATAATGTTTATGGGTAAGAAAAGTCAAGAGGAATCAATGGAAAATTGGTTACATGTCCCATTAGAAGTATAAATGATACTCAAGGGAATATTTGAGCTCCTAAATCCTTTCAAAATTAAAGAAAAAGACCCCAAAATCAACAGCTAGTCTCCTTGAAACTTTAATTTTACTTATAATTAAGTATTCTTAAATAACAAGTATATTGTGACCTTAGATGAATATCAAGCTGTGTAAGTTATTTGCTCTCTATGCAACCATTTGTATGAGGAATAGTATCTAGGTATCCTCTAGGCGTGTATCAAAAGTAATTTACAACACATTTCTTAAAAGATACATTTTAACTATAAATAAATATTATGCAATGCAAATTATTAATGTGTAAATGTTAAATCTCTGAGAATCAAGAGAAAGGAAAACTCACGCATTAAAATTGAAGAAAACAACAAAAATTAATGGGCTCTAGTTACAGAAAGGCCTGTGTATCTTAGTCGAATGTAAAACCTTTCCACTATGTCTTCTAAGCAGCATAAAGACTGGGTCTGCAAACAAGAAGGCAAGGAATCCTGCTAGTACTAATATAAATTAAAATATTATATTGCAAGTTTTACTGTTTCTACTTGAAGCTATCGAAGACTGAATAAATCAGAAATAAAAAGTCAGAGCAAGGAATTAATATTAGGCAGAGGAAAAAAATCTTTAAACTTTTAAGAATTATAGTAAGAATTTTTGTTCATTGTGTAGTCAAGCAGTAATGAAAGGGGATGCATTTATTGCTACAGTGCAATTTAACAGTCTATGCCTGAAACATCAGTAAAATCTGTGGTAGCTATTCATATAGATCAAAAGCACAGTGTGGCTGTAAATAATTTCAGTGAATACTCTTTATTTAGGTAAAATTTTTTAAGATCCCTGAAGGCAAACAAGGTTGAGTGTGTAGGCAAATAAACTAATATGTCAACTAATATATCAAAGTGAAGTTTGTCTCTCCTGGCGTAGACATAGTCTGGGGCTAAATGATAAAAGGTGCCTTAGATCAGAATGAGGAAATCAAATGGTAATAATATTTCTATGAGAAAATAGGGACCTAATACTACTAAAGGTTAAGAACATTTTTAAGTTGCTGTATCAAAGTCTAATATTCTCATTAGATTCTCTCCACCTATGTCATATCAAAGCTTAAGAAAAAGGTAAAGGTAAATTTTTATTTTATTTTTTTTAATACTACTTGTGCTAGTAATTGTGTGATCATCAGTTTTTCAGCAAGTTCTTATGGCTTCCAGACTGTCTGAGATCTAGAACACCTAGTACAGATAACTGAGTGTGGGTGGTATTTACTAAAGTCTGCAACATCGATATATTTGTCAAATTTTTACAGCAAATCCCTGACAAAAAAATAAAGTTGTGCTGTAGTATTTTATGTGCTTTTAATTTTTTTGTTTTGTATGGGTCTGAGTCAAAACAAGATCAAGCACAACTACCTAGCTTTATGGTTCATTTTGTATTTCAGTAGCATCTTTCCTGTCTTTAAAGAAGTTTCGTACTGAGAAAGGAAAAATAGATTAAGATTTTCAAGGTCTTTCTGTTGATTCCCTTGTCACATTTCTTCTCTCCTGTACAATGAATAGTTAGATCCAGTACATTGTTGAGGGGAAATCTGTACTTCACACAGCAGCCAGATCTATGGACTTTATTTCAGGGTTGTTCTTTATTATACAAGAATATAGGGCAGGCACTGAAATATTTATGTCATACATACCTTTTTATCCTATTTTTATTTTCTGATGTTAGGAATAACCCAAGTGTTTTAGTGAAGGAAAGGTATTTTACTGCCGGATCACCATTATGCCTGAATCCACAATTCATAACCTATGGGTAAACTTCATGTCTAGCAGAAACACATGGTAATTAATGAGGTTCAATAGATGTTGGATCCATCTGTGGGTATTTATTTTTGGCCACTAATTGCAGGATTTCCCTTGGTACAAGCTGGAGTACTGGGTAGAGTTCTCCATCCACTTGTTATACCTTCCATTTAGCTTCAGGACATCATTCTTCCATGGATTTTCTTCTGCTGGAAAACTCCATTTTATTTCTACCACCTTGATTATTTAAATATGTGCTTAGATGGGAAGAAAGCAGAACATGTTTCATCTATGAAGGAAAAAACAATTCCAGAAATTTGGTAAGATTCTCATCTCAAGACTTGTTCTGGTGACTTGCTCTGGTTTTCTCATGTTTATATGACTTAAGAAATCACTCCAAATTCCACTGTAAAATAATTTATGATGGGTTAATGTAATTTTATTTATTGATAAATGAATGCATGTCAGTTGAAATCTGTAGTAATTCATTCAGAATTTAATTCAACTTTTATGTTCTTTCAGGTAATAAATATTTTAATAACATTATCTTATTGATTACTGGAATGTGTAACAATGACATCCCAATATGTGTTGATTTCTAGTAATTATCATAAAACCACATGCCCAGTTGCAGCATTGATATGAACTAGCATATCTCTCCTCCCCCTTCCAGGAGATGGTATAGTTGTTAAATTAATCAGATGGGAAGAGACAGCAGATTGAATAATTTCAAATACTAGAAGAAAGCTATAAAATCCAGCAGAGAAGGAAAGTCACATTGCTGAGACCAAGCAGTGACCATGGCATGGAAAAATCAGAAGTGGAATTTGAACCTTAGGAAACATTAAGATGAACATTAAGACAAGGAACCAGAAGAAATTTTACCTGAGAATCTAAAGAGAAAAAGAGAAAAAGTTCTAATCACCTTGTGGGATCTTGCTCTGCTCCTTCTTCAGATGATATTATCATATTTATCAAACTGTTTTAGGAAAGATGCTGGAATCCCTAAATTAAAAAGAAAAAAAATATGGTTTTATTATGCCATTTTTCTTCAGGTGTCAGGTAAGTGCTTGAAAATTACAGTGTATTCAAAAAACTAGAGAGCATAAAGCAACTTATAAAACCAAAGTAACCAATACCTCTTCAAACTTGTTGGATGCTATCAAGGATGTGGGGGGTGGCAGCATTTCACCCTGTCCCCTCATCTTTCATGCAAATACTAGCTTAGCCCAGGCATAGGTGGGAACAGAGAAGGACTTTAATTTACTCCTTACCCATACAGTAAAAGTTATAACAGAAAATACAGATGTTGACAACATGTTACACATTCACAGGAATACTGGCAAAATGTGAGCAGTGTATTCTGCTTTCTCATGCAACCAAGTTTTTGAAACGACATTTATTCTGTTCTTTAGTGAGTTTGATTTCCTGATGTTTATCATCATGAGCAAAAGCTAAAGCTTTACAAGTGCAGAGGTGATATAAAAGATTGAAGTTGTCTATCCTGGCATTTTTGAACTACTGAATGTTCTAATTTGTGTGCTGTGACTCTGCATGTGCAGTTCTATATTATTTTTTTATGCTTTTCACTCTGTACTTGTGAATTCATACATAAAGATGAATCTGCAGCACGTTGTCAAATGAAATTATCCACCAACAAAAGCAATAACAGGATCTTCAACACAGCATAAACAAGCATGCAGAACCACACATTTCATCTAAAATACCCATTACCGACACAGTTGCCCACTTAAGCTCAAGGAGAGGAATTCTGTTCCTCAGCTATTCCAGCTGACTCTCAGATTTGCCTCTGAAAAGCCTTCACCTGCTGTTACAGAAACAAACTCTGCTCGGGCAGGCACAAAGTGTGGACAAAGTAGAGCTGAGGTAGCAATTTTATGCAACAAAAAGAACTATTTCGAAAGCCCACCTTTATCAAATACTTTCTGAATGTGAATGACATTCCTTTCTCCTCAGCACCCCAATGGTTATTTCCTTGCATTATTTTGATGCGTCTCCTCCCTGGCTGTTCCAGAGCAATTGATCAGCTCAGACTTTTGCTGGCTGCTGAGAATAAGGGCCAGTTGCCAAGCCATCGACCTGTACCTCAGCAGGCTGTAGAAAGACCTGAGCAATCTGCTTATTCTGAACGTGCTTATTTTAACAGGTAGCAAAACGTGCACTGTAATGACCAGCAGGCAGGCTGATGGCAGGCCTGGGGTGAGGGGAAAGAGGAGAAGGGTGTGATCCCAAACTCAGCTGCCCTGTCCCGCAACACTATGAGATGTTTTGTTAATTTGACTTTATGCAAACTACTGTTTCCCTTTTTATAAACAAATGCATAAATGAGGCAAGTTCTGCTTCTTACAAGTTTTGTTATGAAAGGTTCACACATCTTTGTGTGAAATAAATCTATGATGCTAATCAACACCTCCTAGTCATTAATATGCACATTCTATATATAACTTCTTTTCCTTTGTGCCCTAGGATCGTAACTGCACTTTTCCCTTTCATTCAAACAGAAATCTATCACAAACAGAAATCTATCACTAATATATTTTCTGCTTGAAAAATACCATAAAAAAACAGATGAACTTTTTTTTGGTCTAATGCTGTTCAGTTAATCAGGCCAAATGATAACAAAACAGGTAAAGAACAGGAGAAGCAAAATTTAAGCCAATAGACTCAGTGGGCAAGGGGCTGTGTGCCATTTTTCACCTGAAAGCGCTACTTTCTTAAGTCTTTACATCCAATTTAATTGGGACAGTGTCTCTCCATACAGGAAAAACATAGTAATTAGAGAATTTGGAAGTCCTTAATCTAGATCTGCAAATTGGAGCAAACCAGCATCACGTAATTGCAGAGGTTGAAGGCAAATTCACATATCAGGAGAAAAAAAGTCATGAAGTGGTGATATGGTAGTGGTTTGGTTTTTTTGTTTGTTTGGGTTTTTTTAGTTCTGGTTGGTTTTCTTTGAATTACACAGGTTTATTCTATTATTTATTTCACTGAGATTTCACTTTTTTACTATGTTTTTTGTAACTGTCTCATGATCGTCACATTTCTAACTTGGCAGCAGCTTAACTTTAATATCTTCCATTAACCTTTGCTAAGGAAATAAAGAGTCAAAAGAAAGACTATTTGGAAAGTAATTAACTGGGTTTCTTCATCAAATATGCAAGAAGTGGAGAATGACACCTTAAACACAAACATTTTCAGCTACGGACTCAATTAGCTGCCCAGTTAGGCTTAAAACAGGGCACCAACAAAGGTGCCCTCAGCTTGAGTCTGGACACTTGTGCTCACAGTCATACTGTTGTTTTGCCTTGATATTGCAAGACATAAAGCGTTGTTTATGAGATGAGAGCAGTACATTTGAAAATACTATGGTGTATCTGTTGGGGTTTAGGACTACAGGATTGTGTGATTTGGCTTTTTATTGCTGTTGTTTATCTGACTTACACATTCAGAGAAACAAGGGCTACCTCTTGTAAGTGTAAATGGGCTCTGACACACATACAAAAGCTTAATGAGATGACAAAACCCCAAGTCTGAGCATCAAAACATGGGGCTATAAAATGAGTGTGAAAAACTTACAGGTTCATGCTGATGGCAGAACACAGAATACACCTCTGCTAACCAGTAAGTTGTAAAATACTTCTCAGAGAACCACTGGAACCTCATTGTGTTTTTCACTTTTCCAAACTGATCCTGTTTCACTTTATCTGGAAGAAATTCAGTTTATAATCAGCAAGTTGGTCCATAAACACTGGAAAAAGAGGGAAGAATGAATGTTACATGATTTTGAGTGCATTTTAAAGGGTACCGTGTAGAATTTATGCACTGAAAATAGGATATTAACTAGCCAAGCAGAAAGAGCAAGATGTCTGATCATTTAGTCATCAGTTTCATTTTTCTTTACAAAGTGTTTGTAGACTATCTATTTGATCAGCACCTGAGACCTACAAATGCAAAAATTATTCTTTCAAGTATCCTAAGCACTTCTAGGCTCTCCTAGGTTACTTCTAGTGTTGAATAATGGAGATAAGTTCAGCTACTAAACTATTTTTCAGTATAGAATTTAAAAGTTTCTGCTGGCAGATAAATACTAGAATAGTTTTTAATCAGATAAATCCCTTTTTCTCCTCTATTAATAAGTCAAGAACAAAATGATCTTTTGTTGCATTTTAGTGATGAGTCAACAGAAGATGCTGTACATACAGTGAAAAGCCTATTGTGATAACAATGCTTGCAGTCTGTTTTTCATTCTGTTTGTCTTGCTGCCTCTGAAGACTCTTATGATAGCGCATAGGAAAATACTTTATTAGGTGGTAAATATAAATCTAGATGCAACTCTCCTCCTCATCCACTTACCTTCCAAAAAGAGAAGATAAAAGAATTAAATGGGGAATGTTGCCAAAGCTCCCTATATCTTACAGCAGTTGAATCCTCTAGAAGTGGTACAGTTTAATTTCAGTTTCCAAGCCATCTGTGCTGCAACCTGTGGCCCTGCCAGGCTAGGGTGACACCCCGTGGGATCCCCATGCAGGATTGAGAGCAATGTACTGCAAAATAGGCAGCCTGCCTACAAGTGGAAGCCCTGTAGCTGCAGTGGCACAGAATGATGAAGAGAACAAAGTGTGTGAAGAAGGGTCCAGTCAGCTTGGAAGAGGACTAATGCACCATTTCTTTTTGCTGACACTTGAGGATAGAGTCCTCTGAACCATGTGCAGAAGACTTCACAGATCTGAAGATGAGGCTGCTTTTCTTTAAGTGCAATACTATTTGTCCCTTAATTAAGAAGCATGAAAATCATGTTTTTTAGTAAACACCTACCATTCAGTGTTTGGAAAAAAAAGCTATAAAAACATGTAATTGTCACAATTGTTTCAAGGACATGGAAACATGCTGAGCAAATAGATCAAATTTTGGATCAGATTAGGAGCTATTTCATTGCAGGGAAACTACATATTTGAAAGTCCTTGAGTTTAAAATTCTTTGATCCCCAGATCCCATTGATTTTCTCCCTTTCCGTGTCATGGTTCTTCTGCTGCTTGCATGATTTTATGGTATTTAAATTCTCCCCAGAGAAGATCACAGGCTCATTCTGCTGCAGACTGTACAAACACAGTGAATAAGCTGTTCTCCAGAAGACTCTAAAGGCTTACAGTCAACATATATAGATGTGTTGACATAACAAGATATAACAAAACTCAATACATGAAACATTTACAAAGAGAAGAGTGATCTGGTCAAGGTCATCACAAAGATCAGTTGCAGAACCAGCAATATCATTCCAGACTCTGGACTGGTAATCACGGCCCCTAGTCACAACTCTATAGTGGCTAGATCTCTTTATATAGAATTTGACTTAGAGACACAAATGCAAATGTATCAAAATCATTTCCAGTCAATTGTATTCTCCTCTCTAAATCAGGAAGCTATTGCCATGCACTCAACAGCATCGGTATTAATTGGTCCCATTTCATATTCTTTTTGTCTGACCAATGCAGCTTGACAATCTCTGATGGGTTTTTCAGATGCACACCATGGATTCTTAAGTGATCATTTTTTCTCCCCAAAAAAGAAGTTCACTCTTTTTCAGACCTACTTCTACAGTCTTCTGGTACCTAATTTCCAAACATACAATGAAAGGCTAATTCTTCTTAATCTGTTTTTTTTTTTTTTTTCACTGCCAGTAATTGCAGAAACACCTAAACAGATGAGTTAATCTAACCAATGTTTTTCTCCAAATACAATGCTATTTCATTCACTCTTTATAAACTTGTTTTATAACCTAAACAGGTTTTTTTAAATGATTTTAGTAAAATTTTACAAATTCAGAATCAAGCTAAATATATTCTCTCCACACCAGAAGTCATATTCTGTCCCTGTAACTTGATCATATTACAGATAGATGAGACTAATTATCAGGGATTCAGCCAGTACAGAGAACATAGCTTGTTTACTGAGACAGAATGTTGAAACAACTGCTTGAATGCTCCTTGTCCTTTGAACTAACACTTTATTTTTGACCAATACTTTATTTCTAGTATTACTTCATGGATTTTTTCCATTGAATGGAGACTGCCATTGCTCCAAAGTGTAGACGAGTTTAAAAGCCTGCTATATGAGTACCAATTGCCGTTCTAAATGGTGTAGACAATAATCTGGAGTAATCAATATTCTCATGAAAGTTTTCATATTCATAAAAGTTCCAGTTGTAACTCATGAAACCAGCAGCCCATTTAGTGAATAAAATAGTCTTTTATGCCTTGTAAAGGAGCAATGTGGTAGGATTTTTTTGTTGTCAACTCAATACTACAGGATATTTACAACTCAATCTATATTTATAGGTAATGTTTGTGCAGTAATCCATCATCTGCTACATTTTGTGAAGAGCTGAATTACACAAACATCATCATAAAGCCTGTCTGCTTGCCTTTTCTCTGTGTTTATGTAATATTTACTGTCTCACTGTTTGGTGTATCCTAAAGCCAAATTTAATTGTAAGTTTGGTCAGATGTATAAAACCACATAGGTTCTAAGAAGACTGTTAAAGAATATTATAAAAATGTTCAGGCATTCTTTTAGAAGCAGAAAAAACATGCCTATTTTATTTGCTCTATATTTTAAATCAGGTAAAACCATTTTATCACTACTTATACTCCATATACTTTTTACTACACATTGACCAAACGAAAAAATCTAAATGATAGTGCCCTTACTTTGTAGTGAGAGAAGTTCAAATATCCTCTTGTAGGTATTGTCTTCAAAGCTTTTATACCTATTGCATATAAGTACTCTGGCAGCCTTTGCTGAGAGTTTATCTTAATTTTAATTATTTTCCCTAGCTTATGGTCCTTGTTTCTCTAACCTTTCCAAATAACTAAGATCATTGTGTTGCTGTAGCACTCTGCTTGCCCTTAGCTGCACCTTCTCCATTTCTGTAATATCCTGTTTTATAATAGGGTGACCTGCACTGTGCTGTTTTCTTAATATGGACTCATTAGTCTCTTGGACTGTGCTAGGATAATTTCCTCAAATTTCTATTCAGTAATCATATCTATACTTTTCCAACATATTGCTGGCTTTTACCTCTTTTTTTCTGACTAATAAACATTCCACAGATTAATTCACATTTTTTCCCAGCATTGTGAAAACCTTTCTTTTCTCAAGTATGGTAGTTTGGTTTAAGTCAGTGGCAGTGAAGGCCATCAGGATGATATTGATGGTCTCTTTCTTTCTCCCACTAGAAACCAAACATCCCTCCCTCTGTCTCCTATCTTTTCCCAAACTACCCCTTTGTTCATGCTTTCTCCACATTCCCTGGAAGTCTCTCTTGTGCTGCGACTAAGGACTCCACAGTGAGTATTAAAAGACAAGGATTACCTTACTTAGAAGGTACTTGAATATGAGCACAGTGATGGGCACAAGAAGTGCAGAAGTTTGTGGGGTCCATGGTCTTCTTCGTAAGGAAGCAGAGGGGCAGCTGATGAAGATGAGAATACTGGGAGAGGAAGAAAGTCTGTTGCAGATGGACTTTAAGCATTTAAATTCTTCCTAAAGAAGACAGCAGGTGAGGACAGAAGATGTAATAAAATGAGGTCACTTGGTCAATGTTTACATCCAACTAGGCAAAAAAAAGCCTCACAAATCTGAACCAGTTTCCTTAAAGTGTGACCAACAAAATACTTACTCATCCTCACAATGCTTACATTTTGAGCTGTACACCTGCTCAGGCAGTTACCAAGTCACCAAAATTTTATTTAAATCATGTTTTTTACATATAACTTCTTAAAATGAGCTTAAATGGAGGAAAAAAAACCAATCTCTTTTCACCTGGAAGTTTTTCTGTAATTGTGTTTGAGTCTGAAAGGTGACACATTCTAAGTATATCCATCTGTTTTAGCAGATCAGGTTGTCCATAGACAATTAGGATGCTGAGGTCAAAACAAGACTGGTAAACTGCTAGTTGCAACAAGGTTTGACATATAAACTCCGAAAGTGACATCTAAGTATCAATATAAACAGGTCAGAAGGTATAAAATATTTGATAAAAATTGAAGTTTTTGTATCAGAAATTCTGCATGTATTTTTGTAAGTCTCATATTTAAGAATTCAAACCAACACGGAAAAATAAATCCATCGACATTATAGTTCCACTGTTCTGAGAGAGAAAGGTATTATTTCTTCTACAAAGACCATTTTTGTGGCCTTTACGTTTCTTCTGTGAAGGGATTCCAAACTTCCAAGGTGAAAATTGATCATGTTTTCCTTAAGAAAAACCCAATTAAAAATGACATGGAGGTTTTAATTTCACACACTGTGTTTTAATTTGACAAAAATCAGAGTAAGAGAACTGAAAAAAAACTCAGATCTGCAACAAGAAGTCAAAAATAAATAATTTGAAGTAATTTTTACTTCTTGCCCACAGTATCCCGTTTCACAGTAGAGTGGGAAAAAGTAGACTTTTTCCCAAGCCTACAGAAAAATTGGAAGGTAAAACAGATATGCTGCACAAAAGTCCAATTGGATGCCCAAGAGAACTCACACTCCTTGTAGCCCAATATCTGCTAACACCAAAGTTGTGCTTCAGCAATTCCAATCTAGAAAAGCAGAGAGGCTGGACAGGATAAGTGCAACAAATTTAATTCTTCAGCAGGCCTGAGAGCTTGACCACCCTTCTACTTCAGAGACTCTGTTGGGCTCTGAGAAGGAGATTTGGAGTTAGATTTGGATCCCTGATTAGATATTATGAATTCCACTTTTTAAAGAAAAAAGCTGCAACATTTTTTAGGGTTGATCTTTAAGAGATTTATGACACAAGACCTGTAACATATTTTTGACTTGCTGGTTTCAGTTGCTAATTTTCCATGCTTTAGATTTGCATTTGGTTACATGTTCTTCAAGATATATATTAAATCAAAATATTGTTATACAGCATCAAAATATTATTATGTAACTCACAGCAGATTGAATATGGGTAGTGGCAAGCAGATTATTCTGTGTAGCATTTTAGTATCAAACACCAGGGAATATCATCGTGAGAGAGAGATTGGATTGGGAATATCAATTTGTAATTACAAATTTTATTTAATTAAAAAAATTAAAACATATTAGCTATACCATTACTTTCTATAATGTTCAGAATCACAACAAAAATATATTAGTGCATTACGCTATCTTATCTTCATATGTAGTGATTTGTTTAATAGCACTTTGCATAAATTAAAGGAAAGCAGGAGAATCTCTACAAGCACAAGGGAATTCACAAGGCAAAATTATAGGGATTCCTTTCATTTCCAATCATACTATGCTATCCATAAAGAGAATGATGCCCATGCTGTTTATTTCTACTGACATAGGAATACTATCTCAGAGAGGTGGCTGTATATGTTTTCAAGCAAGTGACCTTGTGAATTAAAACCCAAAATTTATATTCCTCTTCAGTAATAACAATAGGTGTTGGAATATTTTTTTAAAAAAGACTACGTGTTACCTTTTTTATGTTTAGAATCCTTAGGTTTGTAGTTTAAAAAAATGAGTTAAAAAACTGAGAGTTTTTATAGATAATTGGATGCACTTCTGTTTTCTTATGATGAAGGGATTTTATTGTGAGAAAAGAAATCGCACCTAATATAGATTAAGGTTTACAACTGAGAGATATTAAGCAACAACAGTAGAGCCAACAACTGGGAGGAAGGGAAGATGTACATCCCATATTTTTCATACTTGTAAAACTGGAACTGTTAGCATGCAAACAAATTTCTATATTAATGGTTCTTCTTGAGGTATTCATATTCTTCTTGCTTCTACTTCTTTTTCCCAATGCCCTGTTGTTTTCTGCACCTGCTGGAGGATTTTTAGCCCTTCTATGGTTTTATTGCATCTTCAGAGGTGCATCCCATCTGAATTTGTTTATCTGCTGTGCTGGAGAACACCAGTAAGGCCATGCACCTACTTCACTCAGTTTGTGTCACACTCTGTTGAAGGGTAGTCTGGATACAGAGCTCTACAGAAAACTATTAACACATCTGCTGTTTCTGCTGTGTGGTAGTCAATGAGCAACAAGTAAGATTTTTGGTTACAAGGGTTAATTAACCGTATGTAGAGAAAAAAATCTGTGCTAAGCTACTAGCTTAATATCTGGACTGTTTGCTGCATCTCACTGCTCTGGAAGGGCAAAATCCATTTCTCTTATAAGGGTCCTTGGACTTGCTCATGAAAAACTATAACCTCCATTTTTAAGAAATTAACCCCAATAAAGCTTTTTTTTTTCTAACTGTCTTCTTGGAAAGATGACCACCTCGTTCATTTCATTCACTTCTCTTCATCTTATTGCTGAACTGGCTTCATTTTTCACCAGTGTCCATGAAAATTACTTAACATTAAAAAACAGAAAAGAAAAACTCTTCACCAATTCCAGAGTTCATTTATATCTAAACCTTACATAGCAATAATCTAGCTTTTACAGAAAAAGACCCTTGAAGGCCTTCACAGGTTAAATATCTGTATTTAGATCCTTATCTTCTTATCCCCCATCCATTGCACTTTGAGCACTGGTTATGATCTGCCCTCATGTAAGATCCTTGGCACCTTATTAATTTTTGCCTAATGTAGTTTTCTTCATTGTTCTGACTACACATTTTCCACTTCCTATTATAACTCAGACATCCATCCAGACAGAATTTGACAATTCGCATCTAAGATTTTATCTTCTTTTTTTTTCCTCTAGAGAAATATCAGATTGAGTTGGACTTTCTTGCCTGATAATGATGTGCAATGAATCAGCCAACTGAAAAGTACCTTACCTCATCACTTCTGATTGTCTGAGTTGACCTCATGGCTAAAAGGGAAGATTGTGAGACCATGAGCCCATGGATAACACTGCTTTATCTGGTAGCAGATATAATACGCTCTACACACATAAACTAATCTGGGTTTATTTAGTAGTCTACCTGTGTACTAAAAGGTATGCTGTGTATTGATGTGAGCTAGGAAACATGTAAAAGGTTTCATTTTTAGTAAGAGAATGGACTGGCCAGTAAACCATAGACATTTTAGATGCATTAGCCCTTCATCAAACTTATTGCAGAAGCTGAGGCCATGATGAAAAAAGGCCAGTGCCTCAAAGGGATTTCTGTGCAGTACATAAGAGACAATGAACATTTGCTTTTCCCTCGCAAGTCCCATTCCTGTCTCTCCTTACCCTCGTTGTTCTTATGTGAGCTAATGTTAACTTTGCTCAGGCTTTCTCTGGATATGCGTGTCTGAGCTACTTCAAGGATTTTTTGCATATGTCTCTTTGTAAAAGCTTTGATAAATATAATCCCTTTTCCCCTGCTTGCCGAATATAACATGCCTCTTCTTGGCACCAATTTGAGCAGTAGTCTGACACCATTTCAAAATGCCATTGGTAACATCTATTTTCTGGGACATATGTTAAATATTCCTTGTACAAAAGAGACTACTCTTGACTTGGATCTTCTAAGCTGTACTGTACAACAAACAACATAAACAAGCCACAGCTTTCAACAGAAATAAAGCATTGACCCAAAAAAACATTGACTATTTGTGGTAAAAAAATGCAAACATTTTTTAAACACAGGGAAAAATAACTTATTTGTCTCACCTATTACTTTCACTAGATTTTACACTGAATGTTAAATGACTGTACATTAAAATTTTAAATAATGCTATTGGTTCAATGTGACCAAACTCACAGGCAACTATGCTGTCTCCCAGGAGCTTGGATAAGGAACATTACTGGAAAACCCTGCAGTCTAGTAAGGCCCTCTGATAACTATCTGTTATTGGTTTTTCAAACTGGCAGTGACAAAATAACAAAGAGAAGTCCAAGGGCAATCAAAAGAGACTTCAGGACCCTTGGACAATTGATAGAGGGATCAGGAGCACAGGTAGTAATCTCCTCAATCCTTCTGGTAACATAAATAATAATGATAAAAATAGGCAGATCTACCAAGTCAGTGAGAATCTCCAAGACTGGCGTAACTGGAAAAATTTTGGGGTTTTTGACCGTGGCATGACCTACTCAAGACCTGGTCAATCGGCACCTGATAGGATGCACCTTTCTCAGAGGGGAAAAAGAGTTTTAGCGCAGGAACCAGTGGGGCTTGTTGAGAGGGCTTTAAACTAACTTGGAATGGGGAAAGGGACAAAACCAGGCTTACCAGTAATGAGCAATGGCATGATGTGCCAAAACTTTAGAAAAACAGCACTCATCGGATCCCTCAATCTGCCTCGAGAGGTATTGGCTACAATGTACACCTGAAATATTTCTACACTGATGCTCGCAACATGAGGAGCAAACAAGCAGAGCTCAAAGCTTTGGCTCAGTGCCAGAGCTTTAACATCACTGGCACAAGTGAAACCTTGTGGGATGAGACCTGTGACTGGAGTGCTCTGTTAGATGCTTAAAGCCTCTTCAGAAGGGATTGGTAGGGCAGAAGAGGCTGAGGGGTGACACTGTATGTAACAGAAGGGTTAGAATGTATGTAGCTCACAGATGGCAATGGCAGAATTGAGAGCCTCTGTGTAAGAATCAAAGGGCAAACAAATAATGCAGATGTCATTGTGGCAGTCTGCTACAGATCTCTCAGCCAGGACGATGACACCAACAAATTATTCTTTGAGGAACTAAAGGACACTTCCAAATCAACTACCCTTGTCCTTATGAATGAAGGACCAGTTCGGGAAAAGACAGGAGACAGAGGGAGGGATGTTTGGTTTCTAGTGGGAGAAAGAAAGAGACCATTAATATCATCCTGATGGCCTTCACTGCCACTGCCCCACTGCCACTGGGGGGCATCAGGCAAAGCATCACCAACTGGTTGAGGAAGGTGACTGTCCTGTTCTGCTCTGCACCCATGTAGCCTCAGCTTGAATATTGTGTGCCGTGTTAGGTACCACAAAGAAAGATATTAAACTCTTATAAAGTGTCCAAAGGAGGGCAGATGGTGAAGATGGTGAAGGGCCTTGAGGGGAAGCTGCATGAGGATCAGCTAAGATCACTTGATTCTGTTCAGCCTGAAGAAGAGGAGACTGAGGGAAGAACTCATTGCAGTCTTCCTCTTGAGGGGAGGAGAACGGGCAGGCACTAATCTCTTCTCTGTGGTGACCAGTGACAGAACCTGAGGGAATGGCCTGAAGTTGTGTCAGGGGAGGTTTGGGTTAGATATTAGAAAAAGGTTTTTCACCCAGAGGGTGGTTGGGCATTGGAACAGGCTCCTCAGGGAAGTGGTCACAGCACCAAACCTGACAGAGTTCAAGAAGCATTTGGGCAATACTCTTGGGCACATGGTGTGACTCTTGGGGATGGGCTAAGAGTTGGAGTTGATAATCCTTGTGGGTACCTTCCAACTCGGCATATTCTGTGATTCTGTGAAATGTTAACTATTTACTGACAAGTGAGTATGACAGAAATTGCGATTTTTTATTTCACACTTGCATGAAGTGGCATTTCTCTGTGAATAAAAGAGAGTAACATGCCTTGGAGATATTTTATTACTTTTGTCAAATCTTTTAATAATAAGTAAAAAATATTTTCTGCTAGAAAACTCCACAGATGAGGCCTAAAACACTCTGTTAGACCAAAAACTTCTATTGAAACGGGAAGGAAGTGGAAACAGTAAGTGTATTGTTTAAAGACAGCCCAGTAAAGCTATTTTCTCAACATATATTTCCCAGAAAATAAATGGCATTAATGAATATTGTTGTTTCAGTATGGAGCATTGTTAATGAATGTATTATAAATTCATGTATATATGTATGTATATAATGTATATAATAATATCATGTGCCCATAAGCTGTTCATATTCAGCAACCTGTTAGAAATGCATGAACCAATCTTAGGCCAACTATTGAAAGGTAAAAACTCCCTGTGTTCATGACACTTGATTTTAGGTATGCTCTATTAGCGTGCAGGTAGATGGATATTGTAAACAGTTGCTTTTAGATAAAAAAAGTACACTATAGAGGTTTCAAGCTGTCAAGCTGCAAAACTACACATTAATGTCAACAAGAATCAGTGTGTTGGAGAAAGGGGAATTTTGGTTTCAACCACACTTGCCTTTTAAAGAAGTAGCCTTGAAACTGCTGAACAAGCATCTAATTGTTTTCACTGAAACTTGTACTTCCTTATACCACCATGTATATAAAGATCCTAGGGGTGAAATTCAGAGCTTATTTGAATTGATGGCTAAGCGGTATTTGAAGCTAAGAGAGCAAGAGTTCTGCTTTGTCTTTTCTTCTATGTTCTGCCAAAGCCTGATTGAAGTTCCCCTCTGCTGTGGTTCTACTGGGTTCATTGGTACACTGAAGAATCCCATTCTTCCAACAGCACTTTATAAAACAAGAAGTAAACTGGCAGTTTTCAGTTTTAAGGAAATGTATTCGGGGAATATCTGAGAAATAAAGAAGGACCACATGCACATACTATGTAGAGGTTTGAGCACAATTTTTACCTTGGGGGTGATGATCTCTCATGATAAACTCATGCTGCAGTTGAAAGGCAGACACAAGAGTGGCACGTGTCACATTAGCCCTCGCATTCTCTGCCTTATCTGGTTGATTTGCAGCCATCTTGATGGCTGCCACTTTCTTGGCTAATGAGACACCAAATATTTTCCAGAAAAGGCAAATCCTGTTCCAGAGCTCTTCCCTCTGCTACACCAATAGTTGTACAAGTCTGGTCTAAGTGATAGCCGTAGGACAGCTTTAAAAATGCAGTGTGGCTACCAAAGTGACATCATAGGTCTTGAAAACACCTTATCTTACTTAGTCTAATAAATATCAGAAATTAAACCACTACAATCAAATTTTTTTGCTTTTTTAACATGACTTTTAAAAAAATACATTCACGGAACTCCAGAAAATTAATTAATTTGTGCTATTTTAAATGCTTTTCATTACAAACAAGAATATAAAAATTAAGCTTGGTGTTTTTCTGATAAAAATACTATAGCAGAATAACAAAATAGAAAATTAATAAACAGAATGGTGGTCACACTTTAAAGTTTTAAAACAACAGGAGTAAAATAAAACCTAATTCTGTTCCAAGCACTTGTTAGGGAAAAGTGCAAAAATGAAAGACAAATATAAAAAAAATCTAATATGTTTTTTACAGAATGAAAATGCTTAGTGGCCAGCTAACAGGAGAAGTGGAGCTTACCATTGTAAGAGAGGTATTTCAGGATCCTGGGGAATGTCCTTCATACAGAGGCTTATTCTACTGAGCAGAAGAAAAATGTTGTTGTAAAGAAAGACCCCTTGTAAGCATCACAATGGGTGAAAGTGTGTAAATGTAGCCTGGAGGAGGAAATTAGATGTTTCCCTGGAAGGTTTTGGAGGAAAAGCTTTAATTTTCTGGAACTGAATGTTTGAAGTGGTGTACAGGTTCCAGTTTACACTTCTATATGCATACTTTGCATAATGTTTTCTTTCGTAATAGTAGCAAATACAGACTTATTTTTTAACCTGAGAATCTCATTAGTGTTTTAACATGTTCCATTTGATGCTTTCTTTTTCCTTAAGTGACTTCTTTGTTGTTATTGGAGTTCCCCAACAAAACTACAATCGTATCCATTTTTTTTTGTCATTACAATTCCTGCTTGAGTAAAACACAAAGCATCAGAAGAAAATGGTAGAAACTGTGTTTTACCTCAGTCATGACTGACCAATACCAGTATTTACAGATATTTGAGGTCATTTGGAAAAACGAGTAAAATCTCAAAACCCAGCAGGTCCTACTCCCGACTTGCACATGAGAATTTAGGAGAATGTCTATACAGACAGGTGCATATAAGCTTGAGCATCTCTTCCCATGCTCTAAGTTGTCCGAATGGGAGCCAACTCGAGGCTGGCAGCCACGTAACTGGGTTTGCTTGCCACTGTGTTTGATGTAACATGCCCTGTCTTCTGGCATATGGAGGTGGTCCTAACCAGCCCCCCAGCAGGGCATGTTACCTTGCACACAGTGCCTTGCTGACTCAGCTGCAGAGTTTCTAGACTAGAGAAGTTTTGCCACTAAGGCTCCTCTTTATTAATAAACTTGCAAGCTAATCTGTTGGATCATCGTTCACTTTTTGACACTGATTTGTAATAAAATTTTTTTTTTACCTTTTCATATTAGAAACATATATGTCTACAAACGTATTAAATACTGATCTATTTTTGAGGTAATGATGTCACTAATCTATATTTAGCAATTGATAGATGTTATCTAGAATAATAAACACAAAGTCTGAAGTCATTAACTGGTCTTATCTCTCATTAGAAGTCCTAGTGGCCTTAGAGGTAAAGTAGATTACTCTCTTTTCTGTCAAAGTAATTACTAAGAAATTTTCTACTTTATCCTTGCAGTTTTTCCATCCGGAGTGTCATTATTTCAATAATTGAGCACCTTTGATGACAGATAACTAGTAACACATTTATTTTTCAGTTTCATGAAGTGTAATAAATATTTCCTTCATGTAGCCACAGAAATGGTCCTTCTTCCACAAGAAATATGTTTACCTTTCTCATAATGACACAGCAATGGCCAACCCTTCCCAGAATGGCATCTTTAATAAAGTGCATGTAATACAGACAAACAGCCAGGGAATGCTGCACACTTAGAATTGAAATACATGGCTGTCACGGAGTGAGGGCATCATGCTCCAGCGTTTTCCTGTTAGGTTTAATTGCTTTTCATAAAGGTTCTATGGAAAAAGTAAGCCAACCTCTCCAAAAAACCTCTGCATGACATATTTCTTGTAACCTTTCATTCTCTCTGTGTGTAATTTATAGCTGTCACAGAGAAACACTATTTTTAGGGTATTATGGTAGTACGATTGGTACTGGGTTTCTGGTTCATTGTCCCATTCTCTAGGGCTCCTATTTCATAACGGTCTTCAGAAGTTCATGTTTTATATATTTATATACATTTTAGAGGCCTGCACAGCTTTGATTCTTTCCTGTGTCATATTCAAAGAGAGGCCTGGCAAGCTGTCACTGGTCTCTAAAAGGTCACTGCTATGGGTGGCACATCCATAGATACAATGTAGTTGTAGAAGCTGTGAAGGCAAAAACAGTTAGCAAACTTGCTTAGGAAGTAAGAACCAATTCAGGCTCTGAGAGTTTTCTTGATTCATGCATTATGAGCCATCTACTATGAATATGCATAAGGTTACCTCTTTTGAACTTCCATGAAACAAATTCTCATAAATAAACAAGGAATGCACAGTGCTAACTGACAGAGTCACTTAGACTAGATGTATTGTGCTAATGGAGTGAAAAGAATAAAAATTTTCAAGGGCTTCAGACCTCAATTTTAATAAATTTCATGGAAATCGGATCAAGCCCTAATTGCTAATTCATCTGAAATTATTAAAAAGAGATTTCAATTACATACTACCATTGAATTTTGATGTACCAAATTAAATTAGGACACTAGATTGTATCTTTTTCTTAAATCCAGACCTATTTAAAAGCCCTTTCTGTA
>NW_020955273.1:1011025-1134725 GCF_003031625.1 Empidonax traillii
ATCACTCTTATATTCACTTTTGTTCTCTTTCTAAAACATTGTATTGATCAAAAATTTGAAAAAGACACAAGATACAATCCTGGGTAACATTCTTGGTTGGTTCTGTATTTTTATTTTCCAATTTCTGGATGTAATTTATAATTTATTTTTTAGGTCTTTTTTTAAGAAGAAGAATTTTAGGAATTTCCAGATACTCTTAAAAAATTATCAAAGATTGAACTATAAATTTTTTAAAAGTTCAGAAAGAACTGAACTGGTTTCTCTGAAAAGAAGAGAAAGCATTTCAAAAAAGCAAACCATGATTTGTTTCAAATTGCACAATACACTTTAATTAACCCAGAATGAGCAGGTCTTTCATTGTTTCTTTTAAAAGAAAATTAACTCTGTTGTTTACATATTCTTTTCCCCCATACTTCATAGAACATTAAATGTGTTAAGGTTTTTGTTTTCTCTCTGACAGAACTATTCATACTCTGGTGTCTGACCCTCTCTCCAATGAAGCAGAAGACATTTTAAGTGTAATTAGATAAGAAAAGACATAAATACTTTTTCTTTTTTGCTTTTGTTCAAGTACAAGTACTTTTCTTTGTGTTATCCCTATAAAAGTAGTTGGTTGGGGTTTTTTAAAAATACTAGTAAAGCAATAAGGAAAAGACTGAAATGCCCTTTGCTATGATGTAACAGGGTGATTACAGTGTTTCCCTCAGACTTTCACACCCCAAGATGTGAAGGTCTGCTAACTTCTATAATTCTTTTTGATGGGCAAAATATTGCAATAATGGAAATTACCTGTAAAATAGATGAGTTTTCTTTTTCTCCTCTTTAATTTTGGCTGATGAATGAAACATCACTCAAGCACATCTATTTATGTCATCATGTCAGTACGATGAATTCAACATATGTGATTGACTATACGAAACTTCATTGTAGTAATAGGCACACACGCTTGACACATGAATTACTTTCTGAGTCCAGTGGTTGGTTTTCTCTTAGTACTAGATGTACTGGACTCAAAAATATTTCATGAACAATACTGGAAGTTATGCCAAGAAACTCTAGATGGGATCTCAGCTGGTATAAGATGGTATAACACCATGAGTACACTGGTTCATTTCCTCAAATATAATATTTATTTTCTGTTTTCTGTAATTTTTGGCAAGAACATGCCACTTTTAATGCTTCCAAGTTTATAAGAAGTGACCATTAGTATTACTACAGTTTATAGGAGACCTAGTTATGAGGTAGGGCTACTTGGAATTCCTCAGTACTCCACAGTGGTTCCAAGTCAAATATGCCAAATATGGTAGAAACCAAGGAAAAACATTATAATACTGGTCAAAGGCAAAGTTATCAAAGGACATGGAGTCCAAACAAATGAGCAGTGAGGACTGAAGCCTCTCTGCCCTCCCTGCTGGAGAAAGGACTAGCAGCACAGCCAGCTGATGTATCATCAGCAGAACTGGTGTCCAGGTTTCAAGGCCCCAAGGAAAAGGGAATTTTAAGGCATTACTGGAATGTACTAATGAGATGAAATTAAGACCTGTTATTGTTTTGTATACATCTGTGGTTATAGTTCCAATGGAGTAGCTACTTTCATGAAACCTGTGAAACAGTTAACTGGAAGAACAAGATAAGTAATCCTCTACCATGAGAATATTGCTTCCCTTTGAGGTAACAAAATATGTTACTTGTGTGTCAGCATGCCTTGTGATGTGCTCAGCATGCCCAGTGTGCCAACACACAGAACTTTCACAAAACAGCTAAAACATTTTCTCTCTTTGTTCTTTTCCTGAATCCCTTTGTGCTAAGTCTCCATGACATTGTTTCGTTGTCAAACAGGGAAATTAAATCTGTTACACTATGCTCATTACTCACGTCTCAAATCCATTCTGGTCAAACATATTTTCCTTTTTTCCTTTTTATTTATTGTTAATTGAGTTAAAAATATGTACAGACGATTGTGAAATAACTACAAGTTGCTTTCTGTGACATGCTCAGTAAAACAGAGGTGAAATTCAGCCCAGTGCTCTGCTTTGGGCTATAGACAGTGCAGAGCAAAACAAATAGTACACTGTCAAAACAAGCTAGAAAAGCTCACCAGATTTATGGATGATACGTTGGCCAAAAAAACCCACGCAAATTTCCCTCAGAAATGAGGGGCACCCCGAAGTCTGAGCTTTTTTTCTAAGGCCATTTGGACTTTCTCTAGCCAAAATCAAAATGTTCTGATGCAGTTTCAGACTGGAGAGCCTATTGAGAACTCATTATCTTCAAATAGGATTACACTCAGTTAATATGAGAACATGCACATTACAATATCACATAAAATCAAAAGTTCCAATTTGCTCACTACATGTAAATCCAATTCAAAATATTTCCATAACATATATCCGCTGGATGTTACACTATTTGTATGTCACTCTAGAATGGATTAACTCCATGACAGGCTAGTCTCAGTTTTTCTGCATTTGGTGTTTTTAAACAGTTTATATTTGTTATCATATCAAAGACAGGCTTGCAGTTTTCAAAAGGAAGAAGAGAACACAGCGCCCAAGGCTCTTCCAGCATTACATTTCTTATTCCATTTTATCTTTCTTGGTTTTGACTAATGTCAGTAACAGCTACTGGTAATAAACTGCTTGTTACAGCTTGCTCTTGCCTTCAAGCACTGGCTTTGATACATTGTCAGCCAATTGGAAGCATTTCCTGATTACATTTCCAAATTGCTTGTTTATTGATCGAAAGTTAATAAAGCAAAAGACAACTTTTCGGCTTAAATTAAATGAAAGGTTCCTTTGATGTTCAAATTATCCAATCAACCAATGTGCAATGAAATGTAAGCATTTGGAAGTTTTATCTGGAAAGCAAAATGTACTAGATAATGGTTTCTGGCACAGCCACTGTATCTAACAGCTAATGAAAAACACCCATAACTTTAGATTTAATTTATTTTCTGTTGAAAAGTAAACGGCACTGAATTTTGTTATTTTCAAATAACTGAAAACATGAAAAGGCAGATATTGTATATCTTTTTGACAAACTATAATTCCTACTCCAACCATATATGGTTAGCTGCAATAAACAAAGTAATTTACATTACCATTTCTTCAGAGTCCAGCATTTGCTTGTGAATCTATTTGTTTCTGATGCTGTATTAAAAATGCTATGTTCTGTCAACTCTTACCACCCCATCCAAGAGGGTGCTGTGGCCTATCTGCAATATTTAGCTGTGCAAAAGATACCTTGACTCCAAAAATGACCACTAGTCTCATCATTGTGCTGCTTCTTCAAGCACTTTTACTTACACAGAAAAATTTAAATCATCTACACTTAACATCGTTGTGTTTTTTTAGAGAGTTAGGCACTTCGAGTATTAAAAGGTAAAGATTTTCAATACAGTTTGAAGTGGGAAAATGGGAGTGGCTACTGTATGTGGTATGTACAGTAAGAATTAAAAACCAAGGAAGAGCAAATCTTAGTAAATAAGAATTACACCAAAAGAGGTATGGCCACATTATAACTCAGACCTCATTAGGAGATTTAGGTTGTTTATGGCAGAATAATCTCAAAATGGGCAATTTCTGCAAAAAAGTATAATTATGATAAAAATGACCATGGGTAATACTTCTATACTTCATCCTACAGTACCATAACAAGATTTGGGTGTTTTAAGCTGAGACTTGTATTTGTATACCAACAAACTCCTTTTAGCTGCACTAAAGCAATGAATATGATACTCACTCTGTGAAATTGATTAATAATCCTTTTCTGTTGTTTTTTGTTTGTTTGTTTGTTTTGGTTTTGGTTTTTTGGTTTGGTTTGGTTTGATTTTTTGGGGTTTTTTGAGGTGTGGTTTTTTTTGTTGTTATTTTGGTTTTTTTTATTATTGTTGCTATTTAGAAGTTTATTATTTCATTGTGATAGCATTAGCTTTGCAGTAGTAATTGCAAGTGTAAATGTACTGATTCATGATGTTTCTGCATGTCAGAATTAAAATCTGTCTTTTCCTTGAAATGAAAGCCCTAATTGAAATTCATTTGTAAATGCAAGAATTCTTTCTGTCAAAGACAGCATGTTTAATGTTTTTTTTGTCCTTTTGGCACAACCTCACATAACAACTTGGAAGACCTTAATGACAAATAAAGCTTACAAACACAGCCACAGCTAAACAAAGAAATTTTTGATGTGATGATGTCTTGATGCAATCATCAAGAAAGACAGGGAAATATGGATTTTATTTTAGTAGTGTGATTATTGAAGATGTTCCTTGTGTTGCAGAAGACCAGCTCCATTTGGTCTATTGCTCTTTTTATTTCTCTTTTTTATTTCTCTATAGATGGATACATTTAGAACAGTTGGCGTAAAGCAGAAATTGATTTATGTTAGAATCCACTGCTGTGAATGCCAAAAAAAATGGCAGTGGTCTAGATTCAAGATTTATCAATTTTTCGTCTTTTATGAAAGATAATTAACATGAAATCCAAAGAGAACAGGAAAACTAGTGTTGAAGCAGAAGCAGAGAATTGAGTCACACCCATTCTCTCCTTGCAGAGAGCATTAGAGAAGATATTCTTTCCACTAACTTGGAATACTCTCATTCTGCTCATGCTCTCACGCTTCCTAAGCCTCTGCTGACACCATCAATCTGTGAGCCTTCCTGTGCCTTAGTCTTTATGGTTCCTTTTCTACCATCGGCAAACGTCAGGCTCAACAAGCCACCGCCTACAAAGCAATTGCATCTGGCAGTTCACATGAATGTAGCATCTTTTGGACATGTGAGGTACTGCAGACATGCAGCAAATTCCTTCACATGGGGATCAACGCCTGCACCTGGAAAACTAAGCTGACAGGTACAACTCTAAAAATACTGGAACAATTTTTAGCTTTTTTCTACACGAAAGGAGACAGGTGGAAAAGCAGCAATGACAGTCCTGAATAAGGAGTGGGCTATTTCTTTTTATTTAACACTTTTTCCTAATATAAGGGTATTTTATTTCCAGTCAGTTCATGAGCCTTTGCAGCTTGTATTTTCCAGATTATTATTCAAAGAAAAGAAGGAATAGAATGAAAAAAATTACCTTTATGAGTGAAAACTTATACACATATGTAATATGATGTCTGAAGCATAGGCCTTAAGAAAAATGGCAAATACCACAAGATTTGGGATTAACTGAAAAAACTGAAAGCACTGCAAGCAGCAGGACTTGTTTTGTGGATTTCCCTTAGAAATAATTTTTTAAATTTTTTTTTTTTTGGGTGGTTTAAGTTCTTCAGATGATACAATATTGAAATCTGCCCAGTGAGGGCTCTAGAAAAACATTCAGAGACTGATAACCTCATTTGGAAAGTTAAGCTTGATTACAGAGGTTGTTCTTTTCATAACAACTTAGGTTTTCCATTAATTTCTCCTTTTCCTAGAAGTAAAATGTATCATAAAAGAAGCTTAGAAATAAAATTACTAAAATTAGAATGAAGTAGAAGTTTCAGTTTTTGCTTGTGGTGTTAACCTGGTTTAGACAACGGATGGACTCCTTTCATGCAGGAGCTCCTTTTCGTGTCAAAAGCTCTATTCATTTATTTCAGCTAACTGAATCCATTTTTTTTGTTTTGGTTTGGTTTTTGTTTGGTTGGTTGGTTGGTTTTTTATCCCTGTGGATATATAAAAAAGTATTTTTACTGTTAATGACTTCACAGTTGCAACTCTGCAATTAATGAAGGAGTGTAGGTTTTTCTCCCTGAAACTGTAGTTCTATTTTGTATACTAATTTCTCCTTAAGTCACATTTTACACTGTCCAGTCTCCATCAATTTGGTTCAAGAATGTAACCAAACCCATGAATCCAGATCCTGAATCACTTTCTAACTTCACTAATCTAACCTAGCACTTTAGGAGTGTTTATTTTTAATGATATAAGAGTGTAGGAAAATGTTCTGTAATATTCACGTATATCCTTATTCTGGTCTTCTGAGTTTTAGAAGCCATGCATTTTTTAAGGACCTTTGTATTTGGAATGACTTTAGATAGAATGACTTTGTATTTGGTGTGTGAAACCTTCTACTTACAGTTCTAAATAATTTTGAGAAGATACTGTATTTTGAAGAATAATATTTAAAGCTGCACCTTAACCTTAATCTTTACCAACTTTCCAGCAAATAATTTCCCTCTGAACCACAGATCAGTGATATATTAAATTTAGGATTGCAGTTAGATTTAATTCTAAAACAAGCACAATACCAGAGGCAATTTGAAACTCGGACCATTAATTGGATGCCGATTTTGTTTAATTTTAGTGAGAGTAAACTGTGAAGTACTGACAGAACACAGAACCTACGACATGCAACATTAACCTTTCTCCTGCCACATTAAGAGACAGGCCCTGGGGTAGCCACTTTAAGGTATTGACTGAGAATGTTGTCATTAGGAAGTTGTAGGTGCAAAGTCCAAGGAACTCTATGTGCACAAAGCCACAGGCTTGTCATTTTGTTTGATCTCCAGTGGCTGGAAATCTTACATTACTCAAAGAGTTAACCTGGTTAGACACATTTGAGAATTTTAGCCACAAGGGAGTTTTGTTTGCATCTAGGCAATTCTTTTACAAACTGATGTCTCTGAAAATGCTTCAGCCATGCTGACTTGCAAATTGAGCAATACCATAACCCACATACCACTCATTCCAGTTCCTCCTCCTCACAGTGTAAATGGGTGTGTAAGCAATAGTTTTATTTTAAAGACTGTGCTTCATGGCTGCTCCTGTACTACATAGCTACTTAGCAGTTATGCAGTACCAGGCAAAGGTATTTCTCTTGTCTAATTTGTCACATAATCACCACAGAAGACTGAATCCTTCAGAGGGCTGAAGGAGACTGAGGCGTCTAATAAATTCACCCTTTGCACGGAGAAAATGTTTCACAATGAAATAATAAAATGCTATTTCAGTTAGGAAAAAATGAGATAAACTAGTGTAGCAAATAAGTAAAGATTATACACATAGGCAACCCACTGATCAAATATTTCTTAGGGCTATCGGGAATCTATCAAGGATACTGAGCCAGTTAGATAAAGAAATTACTGAAGAGTGATTTACTGAGTTGTTTAAGAGTCATGTTAGAAAGATTAGTTTGCTCACAGCAATGTGCTAGCTCTGTTTTATTTAATGATTAGTTAAAAGCTGAGGTAGAATATTGCATAAACGAGCTACAGTCATTTATTTAACTATGTGCTATGCTTACCCCTACACTGCCAACCTGAAAATATTAATCATGTTATCAAAACCTTAGCATCATGAATACTTCCTCTACTCAGAGTTAGCATTAAAGCAATGCTGTATATTAGCGAAAACACCAGCATTTCTCAGGACATTTCCATTTTAGTAAGAGACTTCTGCTGTTTGGACTTTTGAGTCTGCTGTTTGGACATTTGTATCTGGCCAATTTGGACAACTGGCCAGAATAGGTCTGAAGAAATTGCCTGTACTTTGAGTCCCAGGAACCAAGAAAAAAGGATACTTATGATGTTGATTGTTCTGTATTGCTGAACAGGCAAGAGGACAGTGTGCTTCAGAGAACAATCCCCAACTGGTCGCTCCCAATGCTGACACTGTCCCCATTCTGCAGATCACTCATCCCCTGGGCCCTGCAAATTCAGAGCAGCAAAGAATGGTCACTCTCAAGAATCAGTATTTCCCTTAGCAATTCCCTGTCTGAAGTCAGTACCACCTTCCTCTTTGCTGCTAGACACAAAGGGAAGCCTTTGGCCCTGAGTAGCACCTATGATTTCAGAATTTCTGATATGTATCACTCTCTTTCCATTGTTACTTGCTCTTAATGTTCCCCTTTACCTCTATGTGTCATCATGCAAAAAGAGAAGTGGAATTTTCATTTGTGTTTGTTTTTAATAGACATCAGAGGTTACTTTTTCTCTTTCTGCTTCAAAACATTAACATTTTCCTGGTTTTTTTGTTTATTTTTAATTAAATCCACACTAGTTTCCTGAAATAAGGGAATCTAAACCCATACATTTTGGGTTTCAGTCTTCAGTCTTTTTATTCTCTTTCACAGCATAAGTTGAGACCTAAACTTATTTGAGACCTAGTTAAAAAGTTTTGACAAGAGATGCTTAAAAAAAAAAAAAGAGAAAATGAATTTCCCTGTCTGCAAATGTACCTCATGACTAAGAAGTAAGTATTGACATGTTTGTTTCCTGTAGAGCCTTCAAGTAAAAACACTCAGTTGCCCAAGACTCCTAATGATTTCTAGTAAACCATTATTAGGTAGGATTAGCTAAATTCTGAATACATCTCATCTTAACCTTCATGATAGGTGCCTCTAGATTTTTAGGAGTTACATGTGAGAAAGTCATTAACTTCAATTTAGGAGCCATTTTTCTTCTAATTTGCTTTTGGATCACCCTCTAAGCTACAATGAAGCACAGGGGCAACTTTCACATTTGCCCACGTTTGTGATACTAATTTGCTGACTTCATATAGGTGAACATGCCTTTCAAAATCATAGGAAGGGATCTCAGAAACTAAATGACACCAGCATTTCAGCAAATCAACTTAAATAGCATATATATGTAGTATAAGCTCTGGAATGAATGCACTCTAATAACAGATATTTCCAGACTCTGGATTATGATGGATGTACTCAGCAGGGATAAATTACTTCTCTCCACAGCATGACTGTGCCTAGGAGACACATGCTCTGCCTTGTGTACTTTTATCTTTCATTATACGTCGCAGAATCAGAGCAGCACCAACACATAAATGTTCTTGTTTGCTTGCCCCACAAAAAAGACAACATGCCACTAGGCTGGTCTTTGCAACCTAGGGACATACCCACTGAACTGTATGCCCTTCTTCACAGGCAAGTGCACAAGTGCATTTCATTTTGATGTTAGGTTTGCTCTGCTGTGTTTTAGTTATTCACTTGGGGCTGGTATCTAACATAGGGGAGCCTGACAGTTAATGGATGGTGTACATGTCCACATCCCAAGTCTTATTCAGCAAACACATATAAATAGTGGCTGAGCCATTTAAAAGCTAGCAATGAGGAAGGGAAGTCTGTGAGGTTATGTCTTTCTGCTACTACCGTTATTACACGAGTATATCCACGAGTGTTTAAGTTGTATTTCCTTGCCCATGGCTGGAAGGCTGAGACCAAGTTTAGAAAAGGAAAATATTGCTAAAGGCTGCTGAGTATCTTGTTCTTGTTGAGACCTTTTAAGATATGCAGTAGCCTTCCAAGAGAAACAGCAAAGGTCCCTTTGCTTGCAACATGTAGGTTTGTAAAACAGAGAACGTGCAAGAATGAATCATTCTCTATTCTTAGGAAGATCCATGTCCAATAATAGGCCTCCTCTATCTTCAGTTTTATGATGTTAGTTCCTATTTGCGTATCTCCATATTTAAGAATCTTGTAAGCAGTCACTTCTTGAGGAGATTACATACGTGCTCAGTATCAACAGGTAGAATAAGAAGTCAGCAGTAATACTCACCTTTCAGTTCTAATACTACATTATTTTGGTGAAAACTTCCACTTTGAACAGGCTTCTAATACAACCCTTCAGTGACCTGGGCCGTAGGGCAATGAACTTCTGTCACAGGAAAGGAAGAAATTTCACTGACTGTACAGATATTGCCAACTACAGAAGTGCTTGAACTATCCTTTAAAGCATAGGCTTTGAAGATAAAAACAAACAAATAAAAACATTTACAGTCATGACCAAAGTAGACAGCAGGCTAGAAGTACCACTAATACTGACAGAGTTCTTTCCCATACAGGAAACAAAAAATTCAGTTGTATCTTAAGTTTTTTGCAGTGGGGGCATAAAGAAAGGGCTAGAAGATATTACCTAGTATCAAATTATCAGCAATTTATTCAGCTTGGGGCTGGGGGGGCTGCATCCTTCCCCATTAGCACCATGCGGTGTGGCATAGGGGCCAACTGATGTGCCAGTGCAGCAGCTGCACTGAAATGCAGCTGCCACCCCCACCAGCACAGCTGCAACCAAGCTTGTAAAGGATCTCAATTTCAAAAAGATAAACTTTGAAAAATTAAGGAAACTAGTTAATGAGGTCAACCGGATTAAAGAGCTTAGGGATTTTAATGTGGAGAAGGCGTGAAATTTCTTTAAATCAAAGGTGCGAAAACTGTCTGGAACTTGCATCTTAATCAAGGGGAAAATCTTGTAGGGAATGGCTCTGGAGCTGACTGGATAAATAACCACTTCTGAAAGGGCAGAAGAAATAAGCAGTTTGCCTAAAGGGATAGGGAGTATTCTATGTCTGAGAGGCCAGGAAACAGAGAAGTAGAGATAAATGCCAAAAGTAAAGCTGAATTAGACCTTGTACATTGAAGCAAACAGCACAAAAATGGGGGAGGGGATGGTATTTCTTTTTTCCCAGCCATGTATCTATAAATATAAAAGAGAACACAGGAGACACTCGAACACAGTGCTGCGAACAGGGGGTCAAGAAAAAAATGGTTCGTCTGTGGCACCAAACTTAAATCAAATGTATTACTTCCTGTAACAACAGAAGTGCTGACTATGAGAGGGGAGAACGGGCAGTAAATTAGAATACCCATGTTAAAATTATGGCTAAAAGCCCAATACAATTACATCACATAGACCTGACCATTTCCATCCCCAAAATAACCAAATAAGTAAGTACATGAAAGTGCAGGTACAGTGGCAGTGATCTGAGTGAATCTGTCAAGTGGAGTGACCAAGTTGCTGACAGGGATCAGCAAAGAAAGCCCTTATATTTCAGATGGTGGTGGGGACATAGGATAGCTTAAACACTGGAGGTCAAATGTGTCCGATTCCAGTATTATACAAGGCTATAGGGGAAGTCTTGAAAGAGAAATTAGGGAACAAGGGGTTCTGCATAAAATGCATTAAAACACTTGAACCTTCCAAAGGGATGTCTTGCCAGTATAAATTTACCTGTTTCTCTGCTAACTGATTCCTTAGATGAGGGAAATGCACCAGGTCTAATCTACCTCTTCTCTGTGGTAAGTAGAGACAGAACTTGAGGGAATGGTCTGAAGTTGCATCAGGGGAGGTTTATGTTACGTATTAGAAAAATATGTAACTCTCTTCACCCAGAGGATGATTGGGCACTGGAACAGGCTCCCCAGGGAAGTGGTCACAGCACCAAGCCTGCCAGACTTCAAGAAGCTTTTGGATAATACTCTCAGGCACATGTGTGACTCTTGGAGATAGTCCTGTGCAGGGCTAAGGGCTGGACTCGATGATCCTTTTGGGTCCCTTCCAACTCAGCATATTCTCCAATTCTATCAGGAATTCAGTAAAGAATCTGATGTAATGACACTAACAAAGTGTTTCAATGATGTTTAGCAAAATGCAGCTAAACAGGCTTCTCAAAATAAGAAAGAATAAATACAGTAACTATGACAGAAAAGCAGTTCACTCTCCTTTCCACCCACTAACTCAGTTTATACTATTGGGAAAAGCAAATGTAAAGTAAGCCCACCATGCTTTAATTTTGTTTTGCACTGTAACATAGAGCTAAATGATTTTGAGAGAAATGTGTGTTGCATTAACCAATTTTATGTCATATGTATTAATGCACTAGCTGGACACAATATTGCTTGTTTTTCAGTAGAATTAATGAAAGAAAATGAAATTATATAATTAGAAAAATATGTTCATTTTACGTGCATCATATGGAAAATAAGAGAAAAATAGCTGTATACCCTCTTACCCAAATTAATCAAGCATAGTAATAGATTCCAGAAAATTTACATTTTTCGTTAAATGTATTAACTAGAGAGGCCAGCTGAGATTAGTATAGGCAAGTCATCCCTGGACACTGTCTCATTTACAGCACTGCCTTGGAGAATAACGTGCTGGCGCATATTTCTGTGTTGTTGACTATGGTTCCCTCACTCTCCAGCTGGGAACATGTGTTCAATTTTTTATTGGTAATGGGTGTTTCTATGCTTCTACTTTCTCTTTTTACCTGAATGTTTGCATGAAGTGTACTTATTTCTGGTTGGACAACTGACTGTGTTCAGACACTTTTGGTAAATCAGTCATCATGTTTCTTGATTTAAAAAAAAAAAAAAAAAGGGGGGGGGAAAGGGGAAAAAGTAAAAGAAAAATGAGAAATGAGAAAGGCTTCTATGTATGTAATGTCCTTTCTCACAAAGAGCCTTTTCTCTCTTTCCCCCATTGCCTAATACTGTTCAGTATATCTGCATTTTACAAAGCCTGGATTTGGGGAAACATCCAGTGATATTGTGAAATTCACTTTCCTTAGCAACAATTCCTGAAAACTGATGTCTAAAGAGTTTTCTCTTACTATAGTTTTCCTCATATAGGGACTGAAAATGTGGTGGGATATACTGAATATTTTTAAAGTACCTAAAGCTTACTAAAACACTTCGTAATTCCCTTGCTTGCTGGAGATGCTGTGACACAGATTATGTTTTAACAGATAGTGATTTGCTAATAAATACTTGGCAAACAGTTGGGAGGAAGAGATGTGAAACAATCCATTGCATTAGCCACATTTTAATGATTTTTTTTCCTTTCAGAGGGAAGCTCAGCAAAATTATAATTTCTTTAATAAATAATTAACAGTGTATTATTTCAATAAATAAATTAGTGTTTATATAGTAAAGAATACAAATGTTTTGCGCATATATTATGACCCACTTCCCCAGTCCTTCTTGGCTGTTTCCCAAAGAATTATTTTTAAAAATTAATGATGAACATCAAAATATTTCTGTTTATAACATCATATCAATAGTAGTTAAATCTATAAAATAATTCAATCGTTTATCCTTCTTATCTTGGGAATGTTTGATCAAGCTTGATATTTGCTTTAAATTAGCACTGTCAAATGTACATTAGTATAAAATCTCCCAAATCATGAAAAATTTATAATTTGAAATGCATTTGGATTATTCTCTAGTTAATCAGCTAGATAAAAATTAGTGGTGCTGTAACTAGAACAATTAATTGGATTTAAAAATTAAAAAATAACCAGCACATGCTACTTCATGTACTGCTTCACTTTGGAAACACACATAATATCTTAACTACATCAGAGGAATTTTGTGAAGTCTTCACTAAATTGTAAATCTCCTATCTTTAACAGGTAAAAGTTGTATTTTTTTCTAAGAGATTTTTGAACAAGAACAGGAGAAATACATTCTTCAGGTAATGATTCTATAAAATTAATGTACTGCAAACCAGTTAACCAAATATGCATCAAATAAAAATTGAAACTTTAAATACAAAGAGTTTCATGTTTAGTTTAAGATCTTCCTTTCTTCATCATTATTGTAGAGATCTTTAGGAGGTGAGGGCCATTCACAGACTATAGTAACTTTGGTCTGTACATTATTTTAGCTAGAAACCCTCATGTGCTTAGCATCATTAATGATAAAAATCAGCTTGTAAGTAGATCACCAGTGGGCAGACTGCTGTACCTCCCTGGGAAATTACTTCATTTTTGACTTGCAGAGAATGTCTAATGATCACGATAGCCCCTTTCTGTGAGGGCTGGGCTGGACTGGTAGGATAATGGTGCTATGGAAAGCTTCAAAGGTAGAACTACCATCTGTGAGCTGTTCAGAAGACTAAGTCATGGAGTAAGGAGTTTGGTGTCTGGCAAGTGGACTCAAGGGGGAAAAGGAGGTTTAAAAGGAGGCACATGGCTGTTCTTCCTTGGGAAGGAAGCCATGGGTGAGGAGAGGCTTAAAAATATCCTCTGATCTTTATACTGAAGAAATGCCAGAGTTCATAGGTTGTGGAGGTTTGGAGAATGATAATGGAGAAACATACTAAAACAAGAGACCGCAAATAGTATTCTGATACTTGCCCCAGATCCCAGTGTCTCTCATGCCAGCCTGTATGTCACAGGGCAGTGAATATACTTCTTTCTGTCTCACAATGCATTTGTTTAAAGGAAACCATCAAGAGAGCTGCCATTTGGGTGAGTAAGACTTCAGCCTGGGTAAGGGTTTCAGGAGACCACTGTGGTAGAAATAATCACTGATGTGTCACATCTCTTGTGTTATCCAGAACTGTTCTGGTTCTTGCTACTATAAGGAAGTATTAATTTATTATCCTTGCACTGCTCTGAACTTCCCAATATCTTTCCTTGTAGTCCAAAATCTTAAACTGAAAAAATCCAGGTCTTCTCATTCACAGCAGGATGTACTTTACTCATTCTAGCAGGCTAGCTATGTATGCTTTGTGCTTTTCCATTATTTACACCTTCCAGATAAGTCAGAACCTTTTTATTCAAGCCTAGTCTTGTACAGTACCTTTTCATCTCACAATACTGCCATTAGTCATCACGGGCAAGTTTATGGGCTACTACAGACCTTTGTTCACCTTCTAGCATCAGAAATGCTGCCTTGGGCCTTCTAGAGCATTGGAAAGTCTTTAGGGACCTTTTCCAATCCTCCAAGGCAGTTCAGAAAATTCTCTGGAGATGTGGAAATTAACAAGGCTATATAGGAAAAATGGAATTGATAAAGCCACAGCAAACTTCAATACGGTGAGGATTCAGTCAGAGCCCCTTTGTACTACCCTGTTAGTGTACAGGATCTATAAACCTCTCCTAAATAGGCAAAGGAGCATTTTGGATTGGACAGTCTGGCCTGGCAGTGGAAGATATACTCCTATGCTGCTCTCTCCTAGTTGGTGAAATGGGTCCTCATTTGACTCATGAAGTCTTGAATATTGCGTGTGCAATTCAGATCATCTCTCTCCTCCTTGATGAGTGGAATTATGTCTTGTGCATTTACAGTTAATGCCACTGCCTTTTCCTGGCTCTGTGACAGATAAAAGATGCAGGTGCCATATCCACAACTGCAGCCTTGCACACAGCCTTCCCTGAGATCCGGATGCAGTCATAGCCCAGCCTTCAAAGTCAGGTGGAGGTCTATCAAATGCTGTTGTGAATTGGAGTAAGAGCTGAAGTTGTTTTTAAGCAGCATAGAATCTTGGAAGATTTCAGAAGACAAAAAATAATTAGGATGCAAGGGCTGCAGCTACAAAATGGAAAGCTGCAATCTGGCCAATTTGAAATATGAATGTCCTGCCTTGGAAGTATTTTATTATTGGGAAATGATGGTGTTGCTAAAGGCGCACACTTACAAGGAACAAGGGAAGGCAGTGTTGAAGGGATGGTATTTGTCCTGAGTAGTCTGATCTGTTCATGCCTGCAGCAGGAAAATGCCATGAAAGCATTTTTCAGATACCTTTAGAAGGTCCTTTATTAGTTTTGTGAAAAGTTACACTTGAATCTGTATGAGGTTTCAAAAACAATTAAATAGGAAAAACCTTTTATTGCCACTCTAGGTGAAGGCTGTCACATTCTCAGATGTGCTTCTCTTCCATTTCCTTGAGCACAAAGGACTACCACCTGCAGAAAGACTGTCTTTTAACCCCCACCATTTTGAAGGGCCCCTACATTTCTCCCTGTCCTCCTGCAGGGGTCAGCTGCACATTCCATGCAGTACCTTTGATGGGTGTCACAGGCTGGCTGACCTTATGGGTCTCACTGCGGTTGGAAAGCACAATTTAAACAGAGGAGAGCTCTGGCCTTCTTCAGGCAATGTACAAATATCCACATATACCCTCTACTGCTGTAAAAGAAAAGAAAAACCTCAGAGTATCCTGTTGATAGAGTACTGTCTGGGGTCTGCTGATCTGGCAAGTTGTGTTTTTCATGACGGTGAGTTCTTATGCATTTTATCAAGTTAACAGTAGAAAATTCTAGAGATTGGGTTGGGGGTTTTGTTTGGGTTCGGGTTGTCCCTGTCCCCATCTCCCTTCTTTATTTTCCATGTTTTGGTTTTCTAGAAGTACAATTAATTTTTTTTTAGAGGAAGGGCAGTAGTTCATGTTTCTGAAATCGATGTCAAGATATAATGGTTTTAGTTTTCTGCTGTTGTGTATTTGCTCTGTGGTATGGCAACTGCTGCACCACAGCTGCTTCCCAGTACTGCTGCTCTCCAGAATTTTCTTGTTCCTGACCATCTCTTACTAAAACATTTCATCTTAGTAGGCCCCAAAAATGAAAACATCCCAGTTGTTTGTTTTTCTTTCATGAAACTGCACGAAAGAGGGCTGTATATCAGCAGCAAGCAGCTGCAGTACTAGTGCTCAGGAAATACCACAAAGCAGAAATATCTACCTATGTCGGATACACTGGTTCTCTGTCCCCATCACAGACCAGGAAATAGTGCACATTCTCTCTCTTCCCAGTGGTATTAAGTTCAGAAAGTAAAAAGTGATCTTGAAAGTTAAGCTTAGGAAAGCAGGTTGAGAAGTGGCTTTCCATCTCTTGTCCCCATCCTCTCCACAATCTCAATACCCAGACATGCCGTTCTCTGCTGGAGGAAGGACTTTGCAGGCCAGGGTTTTTCTACCACTGTGTTATACTTCAGACATGGTGCAAAGTTCTCAGCTTTAAGTGAGAAGTTATTAATGCTGCAGTCATTGATCAGCTGTAGTGTGGTTTTCTTAGTGATTTCCCAGTCAAGTAATCTGTAGATAATGTAAGAGAACATGACATAGTTGTACTTTTTACTGACTATTTGACATGATTGTTTTATTGGAAAGGATAAGATCCACACCAAAATATACCCATGGTTCTTCACAAGTTTTGGAGATAAATGCACTTTTGCTCTGTGGGGTTTTTATTTCACCAAAGAGTCTGTAAAGACAGGTTTTATTTCCTAGATGCCGTACTTGTTATCTCCCTATCAGACCAGCAGCTGTATGATAGATTTATGGGTTTGGATGTCAATTCATATTTTGAGTCTCACTAAAATTCAGGGTCTCTGGGCACACTTGGGTTTGGGCTCTTCTGGTGACCATGCCTGTTTCTCTTTTTAGAGAAAGTGCAGCTCAAAATCTCTGATTATACAATTGAGTTTCCCAGTGTGATTCTTAGCTCTCTTTCCAGTCACCATACTACTAGCATTTTGATATTGGATTCTGCTTCCACTGTAATTTATAGCCTGGGCAACATCAGTCATCTACCAGTTCTCTTTATTTGTTCTGTATTCCGTGCTTGTTTTGGTGGACCTCTTTGCATTTGAAGGAAGAAGAAAGTGAGATTTCAAACATCAGCCAGGCTTTACCTTTGTAATCCACATTTGTGATTCAGCTGGTACTTTTGGCTTTCATCAAGGGAAGATGTATAACATACATACTGGCATATATGAAAAAAAGAATCAAAAAGTGTGTGCCAGTGGTAACCTATAGTCTGAAAATATCTGGGGAGGGGGGGACTTATGCCCAAGGCAGCACATTTACCTGGGCTGTTTGTAGCAGTGGGCAGAGCTGTGTGGTGCCTGGGAACAGACCAGACAGCCTGCAGTAGTGTGTTGGTACTCACACTCACTAGAAGAGCAAGAGGGATGAGGAATATGAGCCAAAAAGCTGCAGGGCAGATATCCCTGACACAACTGCCCAGCAGACTCATAAATCAAATTTATCTCAGAGCTTAGTTCACAGTTTTCAAGATCAATTGCTTCAGCTGTTTAATTTGGTTTTTGTTATTTCAAATTAATTTAAGTGAAGGTTTTCAGCTGAGGAGCATGCACTGTCAAACGAAAGCATAACTTTACCTAGGTTGTTCCAGAGGAGATCGAATGTTTTCCATTTTATAAAAATACAGCGCTAAAAATGTTTATTTTTTTTAATACACTGTTGTCCATAAAATAACAAACACAGCTATAGTATTTCAAAGTTTATTGGTCTGGGTAGACGTGGATAAAAGGCCATATGTTTCTAGTGGGATCTCTTCAGACCAATAAACATAATGTTGCTTTGCTCATTCAGAGCAGTGAGATTCAACTGCATAACCATTTCAGTTTACTACAGAAGCTTTTCTACAAAAGCTTTTACTGTAGAAACACACTTTTATCCATGGGGTACTTGCTTTGTTTCCACAATGCTAATAATGTCTTCCTACTTTCTGAAAGTGTAAGAAGATGATTATTATAGCTGGCTGGCACTGCCTCAGAATGCCAAAGCCTTCTCAACACTTACAAATCTGTATTGGGTATTATTCATTTAGGTTTTAATTATTAGCATTTATATCTGTTTTTACATCTTTTGCATCTCATTCAGCTGTTCAAGGGGAGTATTCCCATGCTGCCAGTCTGAAGATCTTCTGTTTGAAGACACCAGCAGCCCAGGGAATCCTCTCATGCACTCTCTGTGGCAAATCCAAAGAGATGCCAATTGGGTTCTGCCAGTACACATTAAACTGATATCATTTTGAAAACACTTTATCTGCGATCTTAAAATAATGAGTTCAAAAATACTATTTCAGTGTCTTTCTAACATATTATGCTTCCTCTGGTCTCTCTGATAATTCTTTTTACTCATACACTCTATATTTCCCATTACATATTTACCCTTTACAGACTGATATTTATTTTGCAAGTAAGTCACAGGCTGTTGTGATTGCTGTGGCTTGAAACCTCCTCCAGAGGTTGCTAGAAAGATAAAGTGCAAATACCAGCACTGGCTGAATAACATAAAAACTGTGTTAGATGATATCTATAACATTTTTCAAATAAATTACCCAACATCTCTGCTCCTCCCTCCCCCAGTTTCTTTGTATGCAGAAAAGCAATTTCATCTGTAGCTTAAATGGGATGTGAACAAAGTTTTTTTTACTTTATCCCTCTATTTCAGGGTCAAAATTAAATTCCATTCTTTAAAACTGTCCTTTTGATAGATACCTATACATTTTTAGATCTCCAGGGACAAGCTCTCTGCCGTGTCTTTATTTTCACTATTCCAGCTTCTTTTGTTCTTAGTTTCATCTCTATAGACTCTGCTCACATTGTACATGTTTGTGTTATGTGTATGGAAGATCCAAGAACTATGAAACCTACTGAACTAATTATCTGCAAATGCCTACCACCTTCATCAAAGTACTTAAGACAGATTCTAGTAATTTATCTAGTGCAGAAACAGTTGCAGTATTAAACTTCTTTTTCATTAGACACCAGAGAATCAATGGTTAAGCTGTGGGAAAGAAAGAATGAACTTTTTCTAAAAATTAAGGACTTTTACAAAACTGATGTTGTCACTGTATTAAAAAAATCAAACAATCCTATCTTCATGTGTGTTTCTCTGTTTTGTATATTTTTTTATTTTCTATTGAAGGTCATATCTCGATGTACATTTTTACTATGATTATTTAGGTATTTTCCCCCATATGGATTATTTGATATAATCAAATCTGCTCACACTGCAGCCTTAATATAATTAAATAAAAAATGTCAACCACCACTATTTCTTTTGAAAGCAGTCTATCTTAGTTCCGTGGTTCACACAACTCCTTAGTCCTTCTATTTGGTTTCACACTTCCTTTAGTCCTTGAATCCTCTAGCTTGTGTTTATATCACATTATCAACTGCAGAATATAAAACCCTTTCTGTATGACAGATATTTTGTTCTGGACATTCTATTTAGCTTGAAGTGTTGAATAGCCTGTCTGATGTTTAACAGAAAGTAAGTTTCTGCATGGGTGTTATTTTTAGAGGAGTTAGAGAACCACAAACATGCACAACTGCATACCAAACACCATGTGAACTGAACTTACTCTGCCTTGACTTACTGATTCTGTCTACATGCTTCCCATCCTTCTTCATAATGAAATATATTCAAAACTTAAGTTTATATGATTTCTTTAAAATGTCTTTGTCTTTTCTAGTTGACAATTTTTGACCAGCTACAATTAGTGAGTGAACTTCCAGAAGAGCATATTGCCCATGTTTTGCTTCATGGCTTTTATAGCTTTTTTTACCTAGTGGTAGAATGTTCTATGGGATAAAATAGTCCTCTGTGATTTCAGAAATTTTTTGTGGGTGTTACTGGCTGCTGCAGTTGCTGTGACTGCATAACGAACTGCAAAAGCCTTGCTATGTGGGTGCAGCATAGGTCAGCAGAATTAGATTTTCTGTTGATGAAGTTCCACCAGTTTCCTGAAAATAAGCTGAACTCACTTCAAATAGTAAAGCTTTTTCAGCTGGGGGTATAATTTTTAGGATTTTGTTCCCAAAACACACCTGTAGCAGTAGTATGTTCATGTAGCCTTGCTTTTTTTATTTGCTGTCATTAAAGTATATCTATTTATAAAAACTTAACCCAGCTAAAGTATCAGCCACAGCCACTCTTTCATGTATTCCTTTGTACTCACAAAGGAAACATCATTAGAAATTATTTTAAGATCAAAACTTAGTGTCTTTGCATTAAGTTTAAGATATCTCTGGTGTTTTCATGTTGCTCAGAAAGCCCACAGGAGTGTTGTGTGGACACAATCCACTTACTTATTGGGCAATGAAAGATGCTTGATTATCTGGCATGTGCCAATGAAATGGTATAGCCCCTATTTCTTTATTGAGCTCTAAGTGTTGTTTTTGTCTTTGCAACAGGCAGCTCTTTTGCCTTTTTGTATGTTTTTTTGTAGATAATTTTTCAAAAGAAAAGTCCTATTTAGGAGCTAATTTCTTTATATTAATTATTACTTTTTTCACCCTCTGACATCTCAATATCAATTTAAAATGTTTTTGTAATGTTGAGACAAGTGACACTGTGAGCATCTTTCAGAGGAGACAAATCAAAAATTAGGTGTAAATAGTAATTTGGAAAAACTTGCTTTAAAAGTTCTTTTAACCATTTTGGGTACCTATTGTTCCTTTTACCTGGCTAATTTTAGTGATTGGAATGCTAAATAGGGAAAAAATGTTGAAGCCTTTTTTGAAATCTTTAGCGGTCATACCAAATACTCTAACATGAAAAAGTAAGAGATGTGGTGTAAAGCTGGTACAAGGGTGAAATCCAGCAACATGTAGGAAAAAAAAATCTATAAGAGGAACTGGTTCAGAAACATCATTTACTGTTCCAAGTTAACTTACTAGAGCTTTGCAAATCTGAAACATGTGTGATGCACACCATCAAATAGGGGATTTCTTAAATTACAGTTGTATGCTAATTACTCACTTTAGGCAGTGGTTTGTCTGAAGCAGTAAATGATCCCAGACCATGTCTTAGCAAGAAAAAAATCTTACCACTGAAATGTTGGGGACTGTTAGTCACCATTGCAGGAATTGCCACTTTTCTGAATCTTGAACAGAAATGAATTCAATAAAATGAAGCATAATGACAGATTTATAAAAGCAATGTTCCTTTACATAACAGATTTTCTATTCTAATATTTCTTTACTATAATCCTTTAAAATTATGTGAAAAATTTGTTATTTAAGTGATAGTAAAGAATTCATTAGAAGATTAATAGTTCTGGTTTACCAATTCACTTACCAGGTCACTTAATTATTTAGTTCATTAATTCTGTAAATGTCAGACTTACCATGAACTCCAGTGATTTGCATAAGTAAGGTTATAGTTCTGTGAGCAATTGTCATCTAACAACTTTAAACAAGAATTTGGCATTATTTCTACATTTCAAATGAAAGAAAGTGTCTTATCTATACACATACACACACACAAACACACATATACTAATGGGAAACCAATATTGCTAAATGATCTATCAGAATGGCCTGGTGGAGGGGGGAATATTTTTCACCAAATCATCAAGAAGATACCCTCCAAATTAGACTATATTAATAGGATCTCGTTTAGGAGCCACATTTCTCATTAAAAAAATAATCAGTCTTTGAAGAAAATATGAAACCTTCTAAAACCTCATTTATTTATTTATTTAAAAATTTTACCTGTTGGAATAGTAAGATGATGATTCATTGCAATTATCAAAGAGATCCTAGTACTAAGGTGACAAATCAAACATACATTTACAATATCCTAATGTGATCCCAACACTAGTGTTTACATATATAGATCTGTATGTATACACACAGATTCATATGTGTGTAAACACATCTAGAGACACAGAAGAAATATTTGAAAGAACATTGGAAAATAGTCTGAGTAGCCACTAGCTGTTATTTAACCTTTAGCAGTAGCCATCTAGGCAAGACACTGTACAAGATGGCACGATGAACCTTCCTTTAGCATAGGTGAAGTTTTCCATTCACTCGGTAAGCCTGAGTGGAGAACATCAATAGCTGGTCATTATGCACCATGTAAAATAATTTGAAGTCCTGTGATGCATACAGACTAAGTAAGGCCATCTTAAATAATTTTTATTGTGGAATGATTTCTTCCATTACAGATTCTATGCACTGTAAAATAGCATGGGGCTGTAACAGTCACAACCCAGTGTGTACGCATGTATCTTGCTGCAGTGAATGGTTAAATGTGAAAATGAATCCTTTCTGGCAAGCTAAACTCACAGCCCTCTGTATTAGTGGCATCTGCTCTGGCATGTGAATCAGCCTTGCTCTTAGTGGGTGCCTGCCAAGCAACTACAGGTTTCTAGGGGGTAAAACATAATCTGCTCAGACCCACTTCTACAGCCCCCATGAGTGGATCTATTAAGTACAATTACTCTCATAATTAAGGACCACAGTATTAGACACTTCAAGCATTATTTTTTTCTCTTTTTGACAACACAGAATCAATTTTGTGACAGCTTCCCTGCCATACATTCTTAGGTCCTGATAAACAAAATGCGAGGATTATAGTTAAAATGATGTGAAAACCAGCAAAGCATGAGATGCTCTTACACAAATAACACTTCTTCAGATCTGTGGAGTAAATAGGTATAAATAGAAGGAGAATAAGTCTGTCGTGTATTATTTATATATAGTATAAAAAAATGAGAGTTTTGGAGACAAAAATATTTGGATATTTTCACCTAAGGCATCTACATGTGTTGGATATTTCCTGCTGGACTAAATTGCATCTTTTGCAGTGTCAGTTATTTTGGGAACAGAAATATGAGTTTTTGTATGGTCATAGGAAACATTCAGCAGTTGTAGTATAAGGAAAAGTAGACGGGAAGTTTTGCAGATTGATCAGCTACTATATGATTTCCTGGAATTGTCAATGTGTGTTTACAGGCAGAGAGGTAGGGACTGGACTCTTCTCAGTGACTTTGGGACACAAACGACCATAAAATTCCTACATCCTTTAAGAAGTTTTACTATGTTAAAATGGGGACTTTGAAGGGAAAGAGATGAACAGAAAAAAAACTAAATCAGAGTAATGACATGTAATGTGACTCACCAGAGAGCTAACTAGTGAACAGGATCTAGAGTTTATGGATAGTCAACAATATTTGGGGACAAACTGAAATGATTCTCAAAAAATGACAGATGTCCTATAATCTGCCCCTGCTATACTTCCAGCTAAAAGGTCAGGGTTTTGTCTGTTTAGTGGTAAGCAATAGTTACTCAAATATTTTTATTAGCTCTGAAACTTTCTGGGGAGAAGAGCAGAAACCCAACCATACTGAAAAGCATTGAAAAGGGTTTAAACATGTTTACTTATAAAATACTTTAGACAAAATAGTTTCAAGTTTACTTCTAGATTTCGAAATTTCATCAGTGCTAAATGATAATATAGCAAATCTGAAAACGCTGTAAAAATCATCCAAAACAGCAGATTTTAAAAATCACCACAAATTCAGATACAGTATGGCAGTACTAGCTGCCTTGCTTGAGTTTCTGGTGCTTCAATTCTTTGTATATATTGTTCCTGTGTCATCAAGGAGATTCTTTATGGAATTATATGAACAATAAAGCAGTTGTTAATAAGAATGAGTTTGTTAGTATCTGATTTAAAATTAAAATAGCTGCCTTCTCTCAGTTCCTCAGTTGTCAGGGAAAAGGCAGGTAGAAGGATGGGCTGACAGCAACCTCCCCCATTTAGGTGAGAGGAAACAAGTAAGGTGAGATTGTTGCCCTACCCTCTAAAACATACTGGCTGTTATTCCCCAGATGAGATTACTGATGAGTAGAGAGCAGTTTAGAGTTTTCATTTTCCTACATGCTTTGAACAATGACTTGAATAGCGCAAGCAGAATGGCAAAATACAATACCAAATCCTCTGTAGCTCAATCTGGTTGCTGTGATGTCCTATTGCTAATAAGTATTAATTTTCTGATTTTACAGAACTTGTACATGCAGAAATTCTCAGAATTTTCCTGACCCTTAGGATATGTAAGAACAGCAACCTTAAATCTGGAACTGTGGTACATTTGTGTTAAGCATGCCAAATACAGAGGTGATACTGCACATTCAAGGCTAGAAATAATCCAGTTTGTGAGGCAGCCTCCCAGCTGCTTGCAGATGCATCTGGTTTGGGTTGGAGGCTGCAGCTGAAAATGAAGTGTGGCTGGATGCAACTTCTAAATACCAGACCAGAAGCCCAGCTGATGTATACTGGCACAGCTCCATTGAAGTAGCTACAGGAGTTTAGGCCAGTTAGGCTCTTGCTCAGGAGCTTTTCTGATGCGCTATCTTCATGTTGTTGGAATTTGTCTTTATCACTCTTCTGATAAAATAATCCTAATTTCTTGAAAGTGCAATATTAGCCTACCCAATGCAGGGACTGTTTGTATGTGTGATTTATCAAGCAAGAAAAAAAGCTGTCAAAACAAAAATGGTACTTCGGGGAAGTACAAACCTCACACAGTTGTTTTGTGTTGAATTATTGAGCAGTCTGCAAAAAAATAGTAGCGTTGGATTAAGTGTGTTGTAAGTTGTAGGGTGTATTTTGAAGGCAATGGACATAGACATTTCTTCAACTTTTTATTGGAGGATTTCCTAATGACTGTTAGCAACCAATGAGTATATATTCTTCACTACCTACTGGTCAATAGATTATTTTGGAAATATGCTTCCATCTATTTTGGGAATATAAACTGGGCCAAAGCTCTGCCTTTTCTATTATTGTGGTCAGTCTTAGGCATTTCTGGAGAACAGCTACTCAGGCTTCCTGATTTAATAGTGCTTTGAAGGGGGAAGATTTAATAATGCTTGTAAATTATGTTGTACACAAACTTCAATATTATAAATTAAAAATTGAGACAATTTATGGTTTTACAAATGTTTTATATATGTTTACATTTGTAAAATGTGTACTGTTTACATTTTGTTATCTATAAAAGTTTTAAATTTCTTTTACTATGAAAATCGAAGCTTAAAGCAAAATATTTGTTCTGAAGAAGTGGAAATATATAACATATTAAATTCTATTTGGAATGTTAGAGAAAGAGCACTACAAAATAATAATTGGATTAGTATTCAGCCTGTGACTATACAGACTATTGCTCAGATAAAATGACAAAAACAAATGTGAAAGTTCTATGAAAAAACATTCAAGGCTGTGAAAGCCTAAATATAGGGGACATATTCTGTAGTATCTATTCTCCATCTTCCTATGGTTTAATCAAATACCATGTTAATAACTTTGATACTGTAAGACCTTTTACTAGCTTGCTCTGATGTTTTTCTGTCAAGGGCTAACTAATAGTTTTAGCTCTCCAAAGAACAACATAACAAAGATAAGGCAAATGCCAGGAAATGTATTCATTAAATAGTCAAGAGAATGCCAAGGACAAGCTCACTGTATAATGTGTTAGGAGAACATCAATATTTGAGAAAAGGAAGATGCTGCTTTGGTATAACATATTTGTGGAAACTGGAATAAGCATGTTTTAGGCAAGGCTTCTCTTTAATTATTGTCTGAGTTTCACATAAAGTCTGCTTCATCAACTGGATAAATATTTGACTGCTGTTCAGTAAATTGCATTAGTTTACTTTAACTGTATGCTCAGCCTTATTCAGGCATCCTACATTAGGCAATGTAGTGTGTAATGCATCTCTGCAGGTGACCAGAGCTATTCTCTGTATGAGGTAAATTAAAACTCATATTTTAAAAATTAAACATTCTTGCACTTCATGATTTCAATATTTAATTATAACCTGTGTCAGGGCCTAATCTCTGACTGAGTCAGGCATGAAATTAATCAAAAACGAGGCACAAGCTTAGCAGTTCTACTGCACTGTAAAAATAATTTTTTCAGCATTTCTGTGATTCTTACAGAAGTTTTATGAGAACCATGCTGATGAACATGTAGTTAAGGAAACAGTTAAAGGTTTGTAAGTAGTCAAAATAGTGATGATTTTTGTTAGTTGCCTTGGAAGATATCTGGCAAAACACTTTACTCCTGAGGCATGAGTGCACTGAGGACATTTTAACATTACATTGGTGATCAGAGAAGGAAAGAAATCTTTGACTCTTTCTTAATCTTTTTCAGGAAGAAAACTCAACTATTTTAACAAAGCACAGCTTGAACTTCCAGGGTAATACATGTAATACAGGAGTAGATTATTTTATGTGAAGCTAAGTATACTGCATCTATAGATAGTGCAATGGAAAAAGCTGGTGCAGGGCAGTGAGTTTCTTTTTCACTATGCATAATAACTGTATCTTTCCTCCCTTTAAATTCAGTGAGTTCAGTGCGAAACTTTGCAGCTAAGAAACAAAGGAAATAGAGAGGTGCTGAAAAAGATTGAAAACAATTCTCAAAGTCTCATAAAATTCAAGCTTTTTCTCCAAAGTAATGAGATTATGCTTTGGTTTTACATAAAAAACATAGGTTCAGTTTATTTTGGTTTATTTTCATGGATTTGTGTGGGTTTTTTGCAGCCTCAGCGCTCCTGAACCAAATCATCCATAAAAACAGGAAGTGCAGATGTGACCAACAAAAGTGGAAAATTTTCCAAATGAGCTTCTAAAAGCTGGCTGAACTATTTTTGGCATAATATTATAAAGGATATAAATATGTTTGAACATACAGTGTAAACTTTCTCCCATTCTGGCACAAAGCTGACTGCTTCTGAAGACAGTCAGGTAGCAGGATCTGCAATTATTTTGTTTAGTTCAGCTCTGTATTCTGCTCAGGCACAGGCTGTCTTTGTAGTTTTAGGCTAATCATGTGTAACCTCCTTAGTCTTACCTGTTGTAAAAGAGCTTGCATTTCAAATGATTTGTCTGAGAATTAGGAGGGTGTTTGGTACATAAAAAATTTCTTATTATTGCTGGAAGAAAGATTTGGAAGGCAGTAGCTGAGCGTGAACTTAACTGCTGGTTTGTTTATTTGGGTGAAGGAGCTGTTCTGCAGGCACACATCTTGAAGTGCTGCATTTTAAAAGGAAAGAAACATTTTGAAGAGTTTATTCGCATGAGCCTGATGCCCAAGGTGGCCAAGAATAAGTCTAGTCCCTGGTGATAGTTTGAGAATCACCAACATACATTCACTTTGTCCTTTTGTTAAGATTATCCCTTAGCCCTAGAATCCCCCTGGATCTCATCACCAAAAATACCTTGGCTAATTGCACCTAGAAACCTAGCTGGCTTCACCTCGCCAAGGTAGTTTTCTCACGGAAAGCCTCTTGCTCCCTCAACATACACGATGTGAGAAAGCTGGTGTTAATATCACTGCTTTGAATGCAGATGGGATCACTGCTTTCATTCCCACAAAATAGAGTAAGTACTATCAGACTAAGTATTTCTATCCCGTATTCAAAAGCCAATCCAGTTGTCTTGTGAGGGATGCGATGACTTACCAGGTGGTACTTACTAGGCCTAACTCTGTCTGGTTTCCTGGCCTTAACTGAACCACACCACCTACACAGGATTTGCAGTCATTAACGTACCTTCCGGTGAATCTACCAATAATTTTAATGCCACGTATTCATACTTTAGAAGTAATTTAATTTTATGATAACATTAAAGAAAATACAGAAATACTGCATGTAAAACAAGCTATGTGGTCTAATGCACTGGTAAAATAAATTATTACAAAGCATATTTGTTTTTAATAATGTTAGATGGCTTCCATTATGTGACATGAATATTACATATAGTTGTTGAGCTGAATCTGTTAAAAAAGGTTTAGCAGCCATGCTGAATATATATTTTCAATAGACGGGAATAGAGTATAGAAAATCAGAACTATGTTTTTCAGTTAAGAGAATCTTAATTAATACACTTTTCTGATTTCTTTCAGGATTTTTTGTGTTGTTTGAGACCTGTAGTTTTTCTTGTACTCTTGGTTACAGGATAAATCCACTTCTCATAGGTTTCTAATGTGTAGTGAATGAAAATTATTTCAATGAGTTTGGTGAGACTATATTAGCCATTGTATCTGTTATCACCACTCAAGGCTCTCCAGGTTTTCCTTGGAGATTCCTCAGCTGTTGATCAAGCAGAGTTCACACAAACTCCTCAAAATCAGAATCACACATCTCATGCATGCTACTCCCTTTCCATGTGGGAGGAGAAAAACTTAGACCGACATCTCATCTCAAAGATATTTCCCTAATATGTTGAATAAAAATATCAGCTTGGAACAGGCCCAAATTTTAAGTAAATTCAAGTAATTTATTCTTTCTAAAATAATGTACATTAGCAATTGTCTTTAAATTTTTAGACTTGAGTTGATATCCTAAAGAGTGAATGTGCAGTTGTATTTGGTGGGCCTTACACAATTACACTTTTTAGAACTTATTTTAATTTTTTTTCCTCATTTTGAATTATAAAAAGTACATTGTATTCTGAATATAGCTGCTTTACTTTTAAAGCAAGATTTATGACAGCAAGGATATTGCAATCCATATAGTTATATTGTTAACAAGTAGAAGAAGATAACTGACAAAACATCCCCTCTTTTTCATGCAATTCAAAAAGGCTTTTCTTAGCAGTCTGAGGGTTATTTGGTGTAACACCCTATTTACTGGGAAACTTCCATAATTTCCCAATATTTTCATTTCTAATAATGGCGTAAAACAATTATAGTTTTAGGAGTTCTATAGCCCTCACTGCTCTAGAGGTTTTTTAAATATTTTCATTATCTGATATAAAATGGCTTTCTGCTCAGTATACCATACAAATCTGACCATGAAGTTACTTACTAGGGTAAGTAAAAGGTGTTGGTCTGTGCTTTTATTGCCCTATTTATGGATTGATTGCTAAACCCGGCAGTACCTTATAACCTCATGAATAAATCATGGAATCAGTCACTGTATTTATAAAAATGTCTGATACTTCTTTCCAGTTTCAGGGATTTGAACATCCTTAGGTGATTGAAATATATAATTACTAATTGGCAAGCAAATAAAGTTATCGTGATTGGCTTTTGTTGCTCAAAATGAGTGCAAGCAAGGGTTCCCCTGAATTAAGGAACCCTGAACATCAAAGCTACTTCATCTGTGTTTACACATACATGCGTCCATATTCTTGTACTCATCTGACTAGGAAGAAGTTAATGGTTTTCTTCAAATGCAGAGGCAGCCTTGCACTGAGGCAAAAATCTCACATTTGAAGCTGTGAAACAGTGCTATGGCTCCTTTCTAATGCTTGCCTTCCTGCACAGCCTTTTGGACCAGAGGAATGAAGCTTATATGCATGAGCAGTACCACCATGGGGTACTGACAGCATTGATGACTCCATCTCTGGTCCCATTGCGTGCTGGCTCTGCATGGTGGTCCTCAGCTCCATCCTGCTCCATGACATCAGGGGATGGAAATCAGCAGGTACAGCAGCAGAGCTGCTGCGCAACAGTACTGCCCTGACTTCATGCTCCTCTTGCTCCGGTGAACCTGGCACCATCTGAAGCTTGAGGGGGTAGCAAGGTCTTGTTAACATGTAAAGGCAGAATCAGAAGCATGGCATATGTGTTGGAAACCTAATGGTGTTGCTAGGTCCTGAATGCTTTATCATGCTTCCTTCGACAGTTAGGTTGATACTGTCAACTATTTCCTATTGCATGGCTGAGTACATCAAGAAAATGGCTACAGACATTTTGGCAAATTCCATGCAAACATAATGTTGCTTTAATGTTCCATTGACCCACACGCTTGTTTTAAGCTGTATTTTGTATCTTTTATTCAAAATTCCATCACTTCTGTTGGTGACTTTACTAATGTGCTCCAGAAAACTGCAGCAATGATAGACAGTGTCTCCATTTGAAACAAATTGTTAGTGCTACCTCTTCGTAGAAAACAGGCCCTGAACACTCAGCAGTCCTGGAGGTCTCACTGAGCCTGGACTTGCTAGTGAGTCCTGCAGGTGGTTGAAAAGGTTCTGTAACAGGTGTCACTTGTACTTCAAATAACCAGTGGATCCTGCGGACTGTATCATAAAGCTATGACAGTGGCTGTTCCTCATGGATTGCGTACTTGAGCCAGTGAAAGATACCACTTATGCTGTCTCATTGACAGCAAAGTGTAGGAATATTGCTACTGATTCAGTTCCTTCAGTTCCTTCACATGTTCCTTCCCTGTTAACTCTCCTGTGCCTAGTGGTAGTTTAAAAAGCTGATTTTGTTGATTGAACACAAGTAAAAAACTCTCATAACAGGAACTGTTGTTTTTAATTGAGAAGATTTGAGCTGGTTAATTCTTTGTTATATCTCTGTGATATTTTTGTTTGGTACATATTTGGCTGTAGATAGTCTAGTACTGTAAACAGGAAAAAAATAAATTAGTTTTCATTTCATTGCAGTAAAAAATAAGTTTAGATGATTTATCTTGAAGGAAATGTAAACATTTCCATGCAAATTGGGTCGACCTGGGACTCATTTGAAAAGGATATGGGGACATTTATTTCTTTGAATGTCAAAGATATCTAACCTAACAAAATGTAGATTCAGTGCTTCTGACAGGCACAGACTGTTCCTTGGAGATCTTGTGAACAGTTTCTCTCTGTGTCTGACTTGCCAAGAATAATTCCTTATCTATCTCCAGCACTTGCTGCATTGTTTCATTCCTCGTGAAACACTTGCTCTGGTCCTATTTTGAATTGCTTTATGTCTTCTGTATCATTTTATTTTAGGTTTCAGGTCCCTGAAAGTAAATTTCCAGGACAAATATATGAAAGTCTGGATAAATAGATAGATAGACAAATAGATAGATAGATAGAGCTAAATTTAGATACACAGATAGGTGACTGAAACTTGGACTTCAACATCATGACATTTTTGTGCATTTCTGTCATCTTTTCAGTCCTTTTCAGACATGATTTTCCATATTTGTTAGTAAAAGAGGTAGAAATTCATTAAAAATTCCACATTTGCCATCTTTCCCTCCCCACACATACTGTAATGTTATGTGTGTACACTTTAATATTAAATCTAATGACTGATTATTTTTGGAAGCATTGGCAGAGTTCACCCTCCACCTGATTTTCACTGACAATTTCTATGCTATAGGCATTTTTTAATAGTTCCTGGTACATGAGAACAGAATGGACTCCAAATGTAGACAGTTTAAAATGTATGAAGAAAAAGTTGCCTTCATATGTATCATTCACTTATAAAAACACCAGGAATGTGTAAAAGGCACTTCTCAATTAACTGTAGTAGTATATATAGGCAAATGCATAGTTTTCCATGTCAATGAGGAAAAAATCCTTCTGGTAGTCTCAAGTTTATTCTCAGAGAACTGGACGTCCATTTTCATTTACATAATTTCAGTTACTTGTTAGGATTCTGTTAATATTTGGTGGGCGGAACCAGTATGAGGGACAAATATAATTTTCTTAGAGTTCTTCATTGTTACTGTTTTTCATCTGATATAAAATATCTATTGACAAATGCAAAGGGAGATTCATAAACCAAGTATGGTTTATACTGCATTTATCTTAAAATAAAGAACCATTTTGTGCCAATAGGAATGTTGTAATTAGTTTCTTCCTCTGCTAGTGTCCACTCATATCATGGGGGCAGCCTGTTACTGCTTTTTGGATGATGGCCACCTATATCTGCGGTGTCAGTGGAAATATACTAAAATGAGTTAATTTAGGGGCTAAAGAAGTTTGTCTCCAGTTCAGATTTAAAAGCATATTATTATTCAAAGGCAAGGTAATGTGGGAACTCACTGAGGCAAACAGAGAGTATGCCTCTCCTATGAGGGAAAAAATCTGCAGAAGGTCTGAGTTTCGGATAAGCATTTGGGACATTATTTGTACACTTAGACATAAGATTGCAATCTTTCAGGGGATTTTTTTTCTGCCATGGAAATACAGATTCATGATCAGGTTATCTTACCTGTAATGTGTCTTATTTAGTCTCCTCTGAATGTGGATGTAGAGCTATGTGATTGCATAAGACTATCGGTACTCTCTAAAACCTCTCCACCTTTCTGATGCTACCAGACCTTTGGAATACTGGATGGAACAAGATGAATACTGCCCAAGCAAAACTTATAGTAGGAAAATCACTAATACTAGGGAAACCTAGACATACAGTAGCCTTGTTAAAATTCTTCTTTTTCCTTCAGAATGTTTCTGGTCAGATACTCTGATAAGAAAAAAAGGTAATGTGAGATTAAATTTGTGGTTATCTTTTATTTTTGCAAACCTGTATTATTTTAAAAATAAAATATCTTTCTATAGAAAGTTAACATGAATTGCCTGTATTGTAAACTCCTCAGTATTAGCCGTAATAGAAAAATTAGTCTCTCTGAGTTTTTCTTTTCTCGTATTTAGGGTCAACAAAAAGCCAAAAGTGTAGTTATTTTCCTAATATGTCTTTTTACTCTACCCTGCTCTCAAAACTTATAATTCACATTCATTTTAAATAGCAAAAACTGAATAAATATACCTTCATGTGACTTAAAGAACATTAAAACTTCCATTACCCATGATTTATGGGAGAGATGGCAATTTACAAAACAAAGTTACTATGATGTGATGTGGTACTTCATTTCACATATTGACAATATTTAATGAATAGCTTCATAGAGAAGCACTTTTACATCATTTTATCTACTTCCTCTTGTGATGAATCTTGATTAATATTTCTGTAGTGACTGCAAGAGTCAAGTTGGAAAAAAAGGTTGTAAGGAAAAGCCTGTAATATATGTTTAGCTATCTTAATGCAGTAGCATTGCAACACATGTAAAGAATCAGGCTGAAAAATGTGAGTTGTCATGAGATAGTATTTCAAGTGTGCAGTGGTCAATTATATTTACTTTAATTTGTCTTAGAGTCACTTGACAATCTCTGTGAGTAAATTGCTTGTCATATGAAAGAGCTGTTTGTGTTAGAGCAACAGAAGCCCTCCGCTGGTGGACCAAGCCTGGTGGCTGCTGGGGTGGGTGCTGAACCTGGAACCAGTGGGTGCTGCCATCCCCCACGTGCTTGTGCATGTGACCACAGATGCTTTCTTACCACAGCAGCGGCTGCCTCCTTTACTGAAACATTGCTAGAAGTGTTTTATGCCTTTTATTTTCCTCTAACAAACCAGCAGACAGGTTTACAGAGTGGTCAAAACTTAAGACATGTAAAGCAGATTTCGGTGGTTTGTCAGTGGTCTCTAACTGGCTCCATTTATCAGCCAAATAGTAAACAAATAGCATGCTGTGGGCAATGTTTTGCTGTTGGCTTTGGTTTTAGCTTTTTGATATATGGCACGAAGCACACTAGAAGACCTTATTGACTGCCAGACTCTGAATTACTGATCTAATGGTTATAATAGAGATTTCAGAAAGAGGACGTCTGGTGCTTCTTCCTACTATTTTCACTGGCTTTCTGTATGACCTTAACCAGATTGTTTCTCTCCTCTCTGTTTTAATTAACTCACCATCTATATTATAAAGATATTCATTCCTACCTGTCTTGGCTAAATATCAATTATTATTATGCTGTGGTTTCATATGAATGTGCATTTAATAAGTAAGGGATATTTCATAAATAAATTAATTTCAATGACTTTCTTTTGTTTTGTGCTGTCAGTTAGATGCTCTCTTCAAATCCGAACATGGTTGACTGTCTCCTAAATCTTAAATTATTCTTCTATCTGACAATCAAAAAGAGAAGAACCCCTCCATTTGTCCCTAATAAGACCTTTTTTAAGATTAGAAAAGCTGTTAGTCTGACGCAATCAAACAACCTTTATATGCCATTTGGTATGAAAAGTAGCAGTTCTCTTTATTTACTGGGTGCCCAGAATGCATCCAGTATCTTTTATTACAAGAAAGGAAGTTGTTCTACCTTTTTCCTTCATTTTCTCTGCTTCATGTTCACTGAAGGAGTGGGTGGGATATGCCCTTGTTCTCACAAAATGGGATGCTATAGTGTCTGAACTTTTTATTTCTTTTTATTTACAGGTGATTGCATAATTTCTTCTATTCAACTAAAATGGGACTGTGCACTTAGGTTGTCATAATAGTATGATATAGACTGGCAAATAAGCTTCAGGATCCTTATTTTCCTTTTCCTATTTCAAAGTGATCAGATCATCAGAAACTCAGTTAACAGACTTTGCAAGGGGGTTAGGAACATTTATCAGACTGTTTCTTCAGAAAGATAAAAGTTAAAACTCTTTTTTTTTTTTTTTGTTTTGCTGTGGGTGGCCAATTATGAAGACCTGTCTTTGGACGAAAGAAACAGGGAGAGAGAGGCCCCTGCCTACTTCAATCCACTTTATGCAGAAATATTTTGCAGTGTGGATCCTCAGCTCAGCTAGGTCTTCGTTAGCTGTGCAAGTACCTAAGTTTCAGCCATTGAACAGGGTGGTGTGCTGATGCTCCTGGGTCCAGACACTTAACACTTGCCTAAATACCAACAAAATTATCTTGAGTCCGAGACACAGATTTAAACTTCAGAATTGTTCTCAGACCTTACAGGAACTCGACACTGCAACAGATAATATCTGAAAGAGACTCTGACGTGGCATATGTCTCAATATGTAGGGCAGAACCTCCTTAAGACACTGCAATTAGAGTAACTTGAAACAGGAATCTGAAGCCAAATCTTCCAAATCTAGTGCCTTTAATGTTCTTACCATCTGGCTTCTCAAAAAGAAGGAAGAATTTCCTCAGCATTTCCTGTTAAGGCTATTAAATGTGTTAAATGACTATATGTGGATTAGAAGAATGTTAAAGGAAGAGGAAGCAAGGGTATTCTCCTGGGATATAGTGAACTTATATTTACATACCTGTTCCAAAGAATGCTTAATTATTTATATGAAATGACGGTCACTTTGTAGAGAAACTATAACTGCCAGTTAAACATACAGAAAATGGGAAGACTGAGCAGGAGACAAATACATTGCTGTTGTGCCTTCAGACCCTGTGATATTTCATCTGCTTGTTTGGTAGGTAATTTCCTTTTGATTAAATGGTGAAAAATAAGTCTTTCTACATTACTCATTTGAGATGTAAATGATTTATTCCCACCCCCTTTTTGAAATAAAGTCGAATGTCATCCTGGTATTGCATGGAGGGGCAGCAGGAGCTGTGATCTGGTAAACTAATTTCATTTGTCTAATTTACATTTAGCTGCAACCCCTTCTTGTGTAACCAGCACTCCCAGTGAGTAATCAGGGAAAGGTGGTTTACCTTTGAGTTTATACCAGTATGGCTTAGGCTGAATAAATGCTAGGTGTGCAGAGTATCATCTAATTGTCTAGTTTTCCCTACAGGGGTCTATCTCTGTTAGGCAAACGCTGTGCCAGCCCAGCAATGGCTTGAACCTAACCTGGGTAATAAGTGCACACGAAATTTAGTAGCTCAGCAGAACCCAAAGCTTTTGACAATCAAATGGTTAACCCTTTCACAGATCTGTTTCTTGGGAATTGAATAAATGAGGGTATTGTAATGTAAAGAACATTTGTTGGCTGAAGGCCACCATGAGGGAGATTAGTGGGGGGTATTAAAGATGAAATTATAAAGTCTCAGTGAAAGAGATTCAGTTGAATTCAATGATAAATGACAGTGAAAGGAAGAGAGGGATATTTCTGAGATGAGCTGTATTTCCCTAAAGAAAAATACTTGTGAGATCAGATTTTTAAAGAAGGAGTATTCTTTTTTTATTATTGAAAAGGTTAGATTATATCATTTTTGAGAGCTCTGTTCTACTGAATGTAATAAAAATTGGCATGAAATGTTTTAAGTTTGTTGATAATTCCATACTATTCTGACCCACTTTATCTGAATATCTTAAAATTCAATTTCACTTGTAGAAGGTATTCTCATATTATCCTGCTATATAGGCTACAAAAGGCTGGTAAATCCATAGATGTTCACGACCACTCATGCAGAAATGAAATATTTAACTACAAGGGTATCTTGTATTTCAGAAGTTATTTGCTGACACTTCATTTTCTGATCCTTGTAGTCCATACAAAATGATTTGCACATAGGAAATATAAGTAAGTGCCTTACAAATTGACTTTTTGAATATTTTCTCACTACTTCTAATAGATTTTATTAAGTGCTTTCTGCTCTAAAATGTTTCAAAAGTTGGGGAGGGGTTTATCATTTGAAAGCACATTGCATGTATTAATCTTCTTAAAGAATTCTTCAGTTTTCTTCAACAAAAACAATAAAGAGATAGGGATGTACATTCTCATAATAAGACATATGAAAACTGATATGTATTTATTATGTTTATTAATTTATGTTTAGTTAAAAGAAAGATTACTTATAATCATTTTATTATAGGAAAAAATCCCTACATATTTCATCTAGGTCTAAACAGTTAGAAATCACTGATTTTTTTTCTTTAGTTTGAGTGGTTATGAATATAGAAATCTAACTAATCTTCCTTCTTTAACATTTAGAACAAATTACAGTGCACATTTTATCCAGTAAAAATGCAGCCTCATGTCATTTTAAATCACATTAAGAATCAGTTGAAGTTGTGGAGGTGGATGTTGAACTGTCAGATTTTAGAAAGAGTAGAAAAACTTGAGATCAGATTTTCAGCCTACAAATTTGGATGGAAGAATTTAATCAGCCGCTTTCCATGTGCTTCACGGACTATCAGAAGTTCTGTCTGTCACATACAGATGTGGATGTGAGTGTCTGATGTGTGTTTCCCAGCTCTACCTAATTGGATAACTACAGAACTGGTATTAGAATAGACAGTTAATAGTCAGTACTGCAAACTGGACAATAGTCACATTTGGAAGAAAAGCTATATATTTTCAGTGTACCTTCTATGACAATAAACTGAAAAAAATATTTAGCACTGAGTCAACCTTTTCACATTACATTTTAGGTTATGGTTTCTATTATAGAAAGTAGGTTTTGATTGTTTGTTTGAAAGCACAAATCTTCAATTTACATGTATATTAAATAGCCTTTATTTTTATTTTTGCACCCTGGAATGGAAGAAGAATAGAATGACCCTTAGAAAATGTTAGGAAATGCCTACCTCGCTCCAAAGATTTCCATTCTTAGTCACATGCTCAGGTAACCCATAGGGAGTCCCAAAGTGTTAGTAGCCACTGTCATGGATGGAAATGTGAACATTACAAATTTTACTACTGTAAAATAGTTTCTGAGCCTGCCTCCTGTGTTATACAAAGGCTATTACCCCATCCAACTCTGCAAACAGACTGTCCTTTACCATGTGTGTGATAGCATTAGCATCACAAACAGCGTTCATTTTCTTACTGATCCCCACTACAGGACATGAAGAAAAAAGCTTCATCATTGAGGCAGACGCTGTTCAGTAGGATTTGAACATTGACAGAGCAGGTTAAATAGTAACATACATTTCAGACATTGTATTGTAAAATTCCTGTAACACATCTGGTCAGTGCTGCTGCTAGAAGTCACAGCCTGACTCCACCAGGCACACTGTTTTGCCTCAGTTCAGTTACTTCCATTTAAATACAGCCTAGCAGAATGGAAAGGCAATGAGATTTTTGAATAATTTGCTGGAGGGCTTAAAATATCTTAGTAGAACAAGACGACTATCTAAAAAAAAATAATTCTCCTGGGTGGCACATTCATGGCTTCATGACTAATTTGAGATGGCATAATTTTAGAGATACTATGACGAGGACAGAGCTGCTGCATCCTAAGACTTCAACCTACTGTCACAATGTGAGGCTATAAGGACTCCTGAAAGGGCACAATACTTGTCATTTAAATTAAAAGTGCCAGGATGGTTGTCCTTGTTGTGAGTTTCTGAAACGGCAATATCTCTTGGTTTTTTTCAGATGTCACCAAAACCCATGCTATCATCAATTCAGCTATGGAGCATTTCAGAATCTCTCTGGGGTGATAAATTTTAAATCAAATTCTTAAGTAAAGCAGAATATTAATTGGTTTCTGGTTCCTATTTAGTTTTGAGTAGAATTTAAACTTTTTGCTTATGCAGCTCTAAACAGTTTGAAAACAAATTACTTGTGAGGATATTATATCTCTGTGAGACGTATTGCCAAAACTGAAGTTGGAAGGATCTTTAAAAGTTCATTCATTTGAGCAGGGGCTCTGGTACATGGTGTTCTCCAAAGTGGTTTTTCAAACTGATTTGTTGCCTTAGTCTGAAACAGTGCAAACAGACCGGTTTACAGGCAACAGAGAAAAATCAGATCTTAGTTAGGTTCTGAGGAAGGGGAATTATATGTAAAATGGCACTTTAAAGTAGGATGGAAAACCGACAGGATTTTTTTCTCTTCCCCCCCCCCCCCCCCCTTTTTTTTTTTTTTTTTTTTTTTTTTAATCGGTTGTAGAGGACGCACCTAAAGAATTTTTCTTTCAAGATAAAAATAAAAAAGATAAATAAATGTGTAATTTAGGTGAGGCACTCAAGTTAATTTTTTTAAAAGTTAATTTATTGGGGGGGAGGGAAGAAAGGGGGCTGTATGCCTTCTCCACACAGTTAGTGCTCATGTTCAGTCTCATGGCTGCATCTTGAACATATTCACACTTTACTAGTTGTAAGACTAAATAAACAAAGAACAAGTCTTTTTAGGAATTTCCTGGAAATACAGTGTTTCAGATTCTCAACTTTGATATCATTTGAGAATACAGTGGGTCTTATTAAACTAGTGATACCACAGAGCTTGTCTGAAATATTGATACTGAGGACTTCCAAGCTGCAGCTGTATTTATACTGCATAATAGTAATAACAATAAATTAAAAAATATTAAGCAGCATTGAAATGCAACTTCTCTGGCAAACAAATCCTGGGTTTCTGATGGATTGTTACAGTTGTTCTTGGGATGAATGTATTGTTTTACTGCCTTACCAACTACCAGGACACAGCAATGTCAGATGGTTGGGGTTTATAGCCAGCAATTTATGCATATTAAAAATATTTAATGACACTAATCATGCTTATGAGTAGCCTGGATTTAAAAATAAGGTCTCAGCTACCAATCACCTGCAAACAATGAATAACCCCTGAGAAAGAATGCCAGAAAAAACAAGAGAGTGCATATACCTTCCTGAAATTATGAACAGATTTCTAAAAGTTGTGCAAAGAAAATGTGTAGAAAGGCTATATATAAAATAACACAGAAACACAGCTATATTATATTTAAGTTTAGCATGACAAGAAGTATGAAGAAATTGAGTTGAAGTGTAGCTAGATATGGAGATGGTGTTTCACTGAAATTTTTCACCTCCTGCCTCAAGCAGTCTTTACAAAACTTAAATAAGAAGAAAATGACACAAATATTATAGTGCTTGAGTCACACCAGATTTAAAGATGACATTTTCATGTTTTCTGAAAGTGTTAGAGATCTTGAAATTATGAGTAAGGAGCTGAGTGCAGAGAAGTAAAGACAGCAGAGTAAGGTAAGTACATGGGACAAAAAATTTAGGCAAATACAGTTTTTTTAAAAATATATATATATAATTCTGTGTACAAGCTCTTTAAGCTCAAATAGAGAGAGCTCATCAATCATTAAAACTGATTCATGGTTCCCAAAATAAGAGCCTGTTTTCTTGTGATTTTGCCAAGGCTGAAACATCTGTTCTAAGATTTCCCATACAGACTAAATTTTTGGAAAATTTCAATCCCAACAGATACGTTTCTTCCAAGAACAAGATTAGACTGAAAAATGTGATGATTTATCCAAGGCTACAATGGAAAATTGAAAAAGATGAACTAAGCCTGCACCTTAGACATTGGAGCACAGTGGCTTAGTCACAAGTTAGTTCTTCTTTACAAATCAACATGATATGTATATTTCATAATTCAGTGTGATTTACTAAAAATCTTCACCTTTGGAGAGAAGCACTTGACAAAGTTGTTTTGGTTTTTTGTATTAACCTCTCCCCACTTTAAATACACAGTCATGTGAAATTGCAAGAACATAACTAAGTAACTGTAGTATCTCCTGGCTGCTATATGTTGCTACCTATCAGGCTGTGATAATGTGGAAGCTAGAAAGGAGGGAATTGAATCTGAAGGATTTTTTTTTTTTTGTATTTCCCATTAATTACATTATATAATATAAATGCATTTTTAGTTGTACAGTGTTGGAAAAATAGAAACTGTGTCACAACATGATGGAGCTGCAGGATTACTACTGGGGAAGGTTTTGTTTTTCTCACAAGAATGGTAGTTACACTAAGATTTCAGTTCAGTTGTCAAAAGAGCTGTCTAAATTTCACTGCTAATAGAATTGGAGAGGAGCCCTATGGAAACCCCAAATTTAGCCACCTCTGTTAGGAGGAAGCCTGGATCATGAGCCTGGCTTTACACTTTGGGCCCATTTCCATAAAATTCAGAGAGGTTTAGTTCAACATACACTGTTTAAGATGCATCTAATTCAAATAGCCTTCTGTAGCGAATCTTCAGTGCATTCATTCTCCCACAAAGAGGTTCTCCATAAAAGCTCTCTCTTTCAAGCCAGATAGCTCCTGCACATGAATAACTTTCACCATAGGAACTCAGTGAGACAGCAAACCCTGATCTTAGTGTATTTTCAGAAATAACAGGCTCTTGGAACAATATTCTCTAAGACCCCTTCGGAAGCAATTAACTGCTTCCAGTACACCTGGAGCGTATTAAGCCTGGGAGAGGCCTTAAAGCTACAGTTCACATTTCACTTCAGTCTGGTAAGAAATCAAATAACAGGGGGAATTTAAGAAGTCAGGTAATGCTTATTCCATATTCCTGGCAAGCAAAATATTCTATAGAAGGTGCTTGCTTCCTTTGGCAGGAGAAACCCTATTTCCAGTCTAGGAAGCTTCATATTGTATGAATATTTAATTTCCCTTCACCTTAACAAGAGAAAATATACATCAGGACATTTTAAAGGCTTTTCCCAGTTTCCTGCTGTGTGATCTATACATCCACAAAAAGATCTATGGCATCTGCTTAGACTGTCTGCTTTCAGAAATGACACACGTGTAGCTATGGTCACCAGCTTGTCACATATCAAGTTATTAAGTGATAATGGTATTTGATTATATACCTTAACTCAGACAACAAAATTAATGACAGCTGTGTCTCTCTAAATATTCCCTCTTTGGCTTTGAGTCTATTCTCAGCACATGGATGATTTGGAGAAAAATATAATGAAATTATTTAGTAACCTCTGTAAGGTGCATGTACATGCCCTGCTAAAGTTTGTGTCCCCTAGACTATACCAATTCACAAAGGGTGGCCATTACCTGGATGTGAATTTCTCCTTCTGTGAGAAAGTGAAAAAACCCCAAAAAAACAACAAACAAACAGAAAATTCTTTGGAGAGATGAAAACCAATTAGAGAATACCTAGAGTTCTAGCTTTGTTTTAAAACTAGGATAAAGTTTTTGAATGTTCCAAAGTCCTGATAGCCAGAGGACAAGAAATGGCAAGTAAGCACACATGAGTATGTGGCATAGAGCAGATAGTTTTTACATGCTGATCATACCAATGATATCCCTGTCACATTTGATCATGCTCTAGGTAAAATCTCAAAGATGTGAATGAGAAAATGCTGAAAAAACTTTTTGCTTTGGTAAACTGCAGGAATCTGAGACAGCTAGAATCCATCTAATAGGGATATCTAGCAGAAAGATTAAAATACTGATTTTTGATATTAAAGAGCCATGACTTAAATGCAAGCACAATGCACTTCAGAATGAATGTGCTGACTCAGTGTGGTTGGCTTTATTAGCTAATAGAGGCTATAGACAGCAGATCAGCCTCTTCCTGGTGAATGTATGAGAACTGACTCGCATTTCATTCTTGTTCTTCAACTGGCTAGGAGCATTTATACCTGTTTAAAGACTAATAGAGTGGGGTTTTTTTGTAGTTTAAAGGCTCTATATAGGGTCCAGATGGTGTTCTGTGAAGTGGAAAATAATGCATGATTGAGAAGCCAGTGACACTACAGGACACTAAACTGAGAGAAGCTGTTGTTCAGCCTGGAGAAGAGGAGACGGAGAGGAAACTGCATTGCAGTCTACAACATCCTCACAAGGGGAAGCAGAGAGGCAGGTACTGATCTCTTCACTCTCATGACCAGTGACAGGACTCAAGCAAACAGCATGAAGCTGAGTTAAGGGAGGTTTAGGGTGGATATCAGGAAAAGTTTCTTCACCCAAAGGGTGGTTGGGTACTGGAACAGGCTCCCCAGGTCAAGTGGTCATAGCACCAAGCCCAATAGAGTTCAAGAAATGTTTGCACAACACTCTCAGGCCCATAGTGTGATTCTTGGGGTGTCCTGTGTAAGGGCAGAAGTTAGACTTGATAATCCTGAGGGGTCCCTTCCAACTCAGCATATTCTATGATTCTGTGATACAGATATATATGAAATTTCATCTGGAATCCCCTACTATGTAATCCTATCTGAAAAACTGGCTATTCAACTTTAATGTTCTTTGAACATATTTTAAATAGGCACAATATAAATGATATTCCCTTCAATTGACACTTCTCCTGGGATTTGCATGCCTTACAGCCTTTTTAATAACTTACAGACATTATATGAATGTAATGGAAAACTGTCTATTGTTCTTCCACTGGCCAAGGAACATTTTACCTTTATAAGAGTACCAGGATATTTTGTGACTCTTCCTCTCTCTCTCTCTCTCTCTCTCTCAAAAAAAACCCACAAAAAAACCTCCAAACAAACAAAAAAAACACCCCAAAAAAACAAACAAAAAACCCCAAACAAACAAACAAACAAAAAAACCCCAAAACAACAACAACAACAACAACGAAAACCAGCTCCAGAAGGCTGAGAGTAGAAAGAAAAATTTAAAAAACAAACAAACAAACAAACAAACCCAATGGCACTGGTTTAATCTCAGGCAACTTTTCAGACCTTACTATTACTAACAACTATTCCAAAGTTGGCAAGGGATTGCTCTGTGTGATTTCAGCACACTCAGGAGAAAACACAGAGTCAGTTTTTGGGAACATTGGGGAGAGTGAGTACATGGGTCTCAGGAGTGAAATTGGGAGGTTATTCTCTGAGCATGACTGGTAGCTTGAAGAGTAACATCAGGCTTTTATTTAACTGTTTTCTGTTCTCATCTCTTTTTCTACCTTTTTAATAATTAGCTGAACACTGCCATAATGGAAGTGTCCTGGAAGTGATGCTATGGTGACTCATGCCTTCTCAATACATATTGTGTCCTAAACTTTGAAAGGATTTTTGTTCACTCAAGAATTAAATAAAAATGCATAATAATTTCCAAGGGGTTTTTTTGTTTGTTTCTGATATACTGGGTAGATAATTTTAGAGAGTTCTTTTAATCCTTTAAAAGTTCATTGTTATGATGTAACAGGAATACAGCCAAGCACTTTAAAATGGAATTGAAAAAAAGCTCTGTAGGAAAAAGAATGGTATATGAACAGCACAAGAGACATAAGAGAAACTAGAAGAAAAATGTTTTAGAGTCTTGCAAATTCATTTCACTACGACTTTGTGAAAAATGTATATTTTTGTGACATTTTGTATTTCACAACTGAGACAAAAAAAGAAAGCCTATATATTTGACAATTAACTTTATCAGCTGTATATGTTTGCATTTGTAAGTGAAGAGAATGTCTCCTTTTGGAAGTGTTCAACTACAGTAATTGCTAGAAAGTAGTTACAGAATAACTTTATGTTCAACAATACCAATAATTTTACATTTCCCATGTAATGTTTCTTTCTTTTTGCATTAGATTTTCTGGAGTCCTTCTCTCCCATTCCCTCAGATTAATTTATTTCTGGTTTTTTTTTTTTTTTTTTTAATGAGAGTTTAACAGAAAAAAAGAAAGTAGTTTAGATTGAATCTCTGAGAAAGTGGCTTCATTCAATAAGAAGTTGTCTTCTTTTACCCTGTGTTTTTGTACTTATGCCAGAAGGGAAAATGATGTGGTGTAAGGTTTGAAGATTATTGCTTTCATTTTGTCTGCTTCATGTGATGCTTTGTAGCATTCTTGAAAAATCATATACAAAATAAAATTACCTTAGCACTTATTTTGGGTACTGGTTTTATGCCTTAAGAGTGCCCAGCAGGCACTTTTTCAGCACAAATGGATTTTTCACCAGTCTTAAGCCTTAATTCTTCTGGAAGATGCTCTCCAGGTAAGACTTCAGGCCCTGTTTCTGTAATTTGATCCACTGGAGTGAAATCATACCAGGGCCTATTCACTTTAAATAACTTTCAGGTGCCTAATATCTTCAGTCAGATCTTCAAAGTTATTGTTCTACTGCTGTTGTACGTGTTCAAGGTGCTTCCTCTAAAGTACTTGGACCACAACTAAACCAGGCCAAGGATTTCACAAATTTATCTTTTTTCCTCTAACATTTAATCATGTTGATAATCTGAAATTGTACTTACCATACACTTTCTTGCATGAAAAAGACCTACAAAGAGGTCGGTTTTGTTCTCAGTTGCTCTAACAACTGCATCATTGGGAATGCTCTCCAAAGACCCAAGAGACCAAAGAGTTTCTACTTCAGAGGAAGGATTCTAGTTTGAGTCTTGTGCATGCGAGTGTTCTAGTTGGGTCTATTGCATTACTTACACTCACTAACTTCCAATTCCTGACTTTCTGCTGTGGCCATAGGGATTAACCTGTGTAAGTGCTTAAAAACTGAAGGGAGTTCACATCTGAAAACCTCAGGAGGGAAAAGAGTCAGTCAGTGTCCAGCCAGTAGATGGGTGTTCCCTGCCTGGGAGTGCTGATAGATATCCTTATTCACATTTCCTACCTTGTGTCATTTCCCTGCCTTTGGTGGATGCTATTCTCACAAGTATCTTTTTTCAGGAGCTTCAAGGCAGCAGGAGTCCATGTGCCTCTCACAGAGTTACAGATTCCACCGAGCAGCAAGGTAATTAGGTTCAACATTGCAACAATTTACTTTGAAGTCCATTACCTGGACATAGCCTTGTTAGTTTATTTCTGAAGACTGGAGAATGGAATACAGGGATAATTATCAGAAATGGTAGAAAAGAAAATCCCACAAAATAACATCAGGAAAATTAGGAGGTCTCAAAATAAAAGAATTGACCTTGTAATCTATAAATAATGGGATAAACAGTGGGATAAAGGTTGTGCTTTTATTTTAAAAAATACGACAAAGGACCCGACAATACTCACAGACAAATAGAAGCATAACATCCACAGGAGCCCCAGCTGTCAAAGGTCATTCTGGAGCTATATTTTACAAGTCACAGGCTTCAAGTCTCCTTTGGTAATATTTCACCAAATAAAACAAAACTGAACTTCCAAGATTTCTCACTAACCGTAGCAGCTATTCATCATTCTAAATCTCTGCCGGCACTTTCAGAGCTTTTCTGTCACAGTCACTGGAGTGTCAGGAAATTCCTGTATGGAGCTTGTCTTTTTACCCAGCAGTTCCAATTACTTCGGTCCTTGACTGCCGCTTTGACAGCATCGGTTCTGAGCCATCCAGCAGTGTGATAAAAATTAGGAAACAACAAAAACAACACGCGTCTTTTGAATAGGGTATTTCTTAAAAAGTGTTTGAATATGTGTCAGTTAATTACCATGCTCTGTGGTCATAAACCAGAGTGGATTTCGCCATTTGTATTTCTTTCATCTGTAGTCAAGCGTTTCTTCTTCAAGACCTGTCACAAAAACTGATACAGTTTCCCTGTGACTTCCTTGTGAGGCAGAGTTGGGTTTTTTAGCTGTTATTGGAAATATCCTATACTTTATAATGAGAATAAACGGATTTTTTAAAAATAAACAAGTATGGTCAGAAATTCCTTGATGTTTTTATTCATCAACACTACTACATTTTAAGCATGAACAACTTCAAGTATGTGCATAAAACTATTTTTAAAGTATTCAAAATCTGAAATAGAAAATAACCTAATTTCAAGAGAAAATACTGTTGCTGTTTCACCACTATGTGCCATTAATTAATAGTCTGTGTTTTGAGTGTAATCATAGCCTTAATATTCTTTGAGAACAATTTTTGCAATACTAAAATTTATTAATGTTTTTGTGTCCACTGGGCTCATAAAGACTAATTTTTAACTGAGTCTGAATAAAACAATGACAGTCCTGCTGAATTCTGTGAAGCCTTAAGACTGAGCTTGCCTTTGTTAAAAATCAAAATATGTCAGAAATCGACTGACTCAGAATAAAATTGCAGGTTACAATTTCACCCTTGGGCTTAATCAAACGTGGTGTAATATCAAATTTATTGTGTACTTTTGCTTTGAGCTTTGCTGACATTTCAATGCCATCAGCAGTAAAAATTTTGAAAAATGTGACTGTCTTTTTCTGCATTTGGATATGGTGCCACAGTTCACCTTGGCTTTAACAAGTTTCATAATACTGTCCATTTTTAAGCTCATAGAGGCCATTTTAGAGATCATATTTGTGTATCTAAAGAAGCTCATATCTCACTAAGGTTATTATCATGAAAAACTACAATACTACTTTTCACATGCTATTGCAGAGTTGATTTTACAGTCCACAGTACTTGATTACCATGTTTATGAATGCAAAGATTATATGACAGAATATGATATATATCTAAATAACATACTGGATACTTTTTTCCCTTTCAGATAGATAATTGCTGCATTTTAGACCCCAAAGCACAGGGTTTTTTGTCTTAATCAAACAAAGAAATAAACCTGTACAAAATGTATACATTCAGTATCACGTTGCAATAGACTTTGTTTTTCAAGCAGATAAAAAGCATTCAAGTGGCTACGACACGTACATTATGCCCATGCCTGTGTGTAATATATACATATGAGTGTCCCTGGTGGTGCAATGGCTAAACCACAGGGTTGTCAACGCTGAGATCTGGGTTCGATTCCCGGTTAGGACACTCCCCGGGCAGATGGAGCTCGCTAGCCCTGTAAGGCAATCCATCTACGTCCTGAGGACCTCGCTGCCACCGTCCAAGCGTGCTTGGCCCCGGCAGATGAACCTCAGGATTAAAGGGTGGACTCAGTTCCGCGCACACTGTGTCTCACCTAAAAAATCCAATGCGCAGGCTGGAAGGTGGAAAGACCTTCCCCGGTTCTTTGTTCGCGAAGAGACTGGCCATTACATTACCATTATATACATATTGTTTTAGTATATGTGCATAAAAATAAAGCAGAGGTTTGAAATCTTATTTTTTCTTCTGCATTATTGTGCAAAGCACTGTTCTTCTACATCTGGAGTTAGAGTTGAGTTTACTGCTACTAATGTCTTAATTTATTCAGGCATCTCAATTTGTTGAAAAGATCTTAACAGTGAATGACATTTTTTGCATTGATACATATATAAAATAGTAATTCTTACTCTGCACTGCCTTTTCTTCAAGTATCTCACATGCACTGGAAGTTAATTTTTGCACACACTGCTGAACTAGGTATTATTACTGTATTTTAAAAACATAAGAGGTGAGCCACTGTAGGACTGTTCACAGATTTAGGTGCCTAACTGCATATCTGTGTTGAAAGCCCTCTCAACTCATATGCTCACATGCTGTGGCAATTGCAGCTCTCCTGTGTATGGCAAACCTTGCTTATCCCCACTGCCACTGGTAGAAGAGACATAGGAGTGGCAACTCTTTATGATGGTTGTGTCTCTAAAGACTGTTTGTCATGAAGCCACTCCCTCATCTGCCACCTAATCAGGGTGGTGTTTGCACTTTTTTTAATAGAAACTTCTACCAGCTAAGTACCTGTTTTCACATAGGTCCAGACATGCTTGACTCTATACTGTGACCTGGTGGACATCCATCTGCTGCAATATCTCAACTGAAAAATGGTTCAGGCATAGTGTTAATGTAGAACTGATACAAAATTCGCTTAAGCATGCGCAGGATCTTATGCCATAATAGAAAATACGCAGGCCTCGTGAAAGCCAGAGCTAAAACTTCAGAGCTGTGGGGTTTTTTGTATTTTGCTCCTGATGCTCTTTAGGAAATCAAATTCTTTATTTTCTTTCTGTAACTATGAAGTCCATATAAAATGCTACTTATTCAGCGTCTTGTGAATATCAGTGATTACCTCCTAACATAAGTGCAATTGAAAAGATTATTACACTCTGATTAAGGCTTGTTATTATTGTTTGTTTCTAGGCTCCTGTTTTTCTGTAGATCCTCAGATGCTGCCTACAGAGAATGCTAGATAGAACATGAAACAGAAATGAGCTTTAAGTGACATTCACACTTCCTAATCTGAGCTATTTGCAATTACTTTATAATCTTACAAGAGAAGCATTAACAGCTTGAGACTACAAATGGTGCAGGTAACAGCCACAAGAATGTCATGGAGAGCCCACTGTTGCAGGTCTGGTTGGGATCCTCCAAACTGTAAACCAAATGTTAAACATTCTCCACAACTGACTAAATTCTGAACTGCTTTTTGTCAGTCCTCCTAAATATGGAATGACTCACTGTAGCAGTGAGCATTGAACACTATCACATCAAACAAACTCCCGTGTCCAAATTCTCTTACCTATTAGGCAAGTAAAATTTACCACTCTATCATGTACTACCATACTGTAGTATCCCTTAGTTTTCTTAAGCTTTCTGTATAAAAGTCAGCGGCCATCTCTGTCCCATTTAACATCAGTGTTGCCAGTATAATCCTGATTTCCTCTTTCTTGTCAGTGTTTCCTGTTATATTTGGGTTAATACTTTGGGCTTTTCCACACAGTTGAATATGTGGTGGTCATTCGTCATCCCATATGGGGGGGCACAGGCTCCATACAGACTCTTTCATGTTGAAGATAATCTTGACATCTGGACAGCAGATTGGCTGTGCTTATGAAAAGCCCAATACAACGGCTGTGGCCCCAACATGCTGTCCTTTATTTCCTTTTAATAGTCATATTTTCTGCTCCATATCCAACACACCACCTCAGCAAGCAGCTCTATACAGAGCTGCCTGTCACTGCTCTTCACTACCACAGTGACCTGACTGCCTGAGTATATCGTGGCAAGACAATATAGATCAGAGAAAGGTTTCAAAAGTGAAGTTCTGGGAAAGAGGTGAATGTGTTGTCATGTGAGGCAATACCCCAGTGGTTGCTGTGAGGGCAGTCATCATCTGTTCATCTCTGGTCCAGAGAATTGCAAACTGGTGCTGACAATAGTGCTCAGCTCAGCAATATGCATGGGACATTGTCCTACTGCCACTGGCTTAAGCTGATGTGAAGGTCAGTTGCACTGATTCATACTAGTTTTTGGCTACTGTCATTTTCTATTTTTGGAATGATAAAGAATAATTTTAAATTCCAATATGCTATCCTAGTAGCATCATATCATGATATCCCACCATTTCCTTCCTATGAGCATGCCCTTTACTAGGTTTATCAAAAGTTCATTTAATTTCCTCCATATTAAAATAAAAGGTGTTAACGTAAATGTTACAGCAGGGAGAATGATAACAGGCTTTAATTTTTTAATCTTGATTTGCAATCAATATGGGAAGCTTAGAATGACAGAGCGGTCGTGAAGTACATAATTTCAAAATCACTGCCAGAAAAACAAAGCCAAAAAACACACTAATTTTGAAAAAAAAAGAGACTTACAGCAGAATGAAGAATCTTCTAAAAAAGGAGAAACTGGAAAGGATAGCCTTAATATGAATTCAAGACAAACTTGCAAAAGATATAAAAAGAGATTTTTTCAAACACACAATGAAAAAGAATCTTGCAAGAAAGAAATGAGTTTGTAGAGATGTTAGATTATCAAGGTAAGGAAAAAAGATAGGGGGAAGATAAAGCTGAAACTAAAAGAATTTTCTTGTTCTATGTTAACTGTGGAGAAACTTGGTCCCATGTCTGAAGCCCTTGAAAAACAATGAATCTGGTTCAACAAAAGAGTTTATGGAACAAAGTTACAAAATTAAGATTAAAAGATAACTTAGTATGTAGGAAATCAAGAATTTTAGAGTAATTTTGGTATGAAGATGCCAGATTATTTACTACACTGCACAACCTATTGTTTTAACCACTTTGCAGTCAAAGGGATGAAATTTACATATATGTTGCTGTCTTAAAAAATAAATAATTCCAAGGAGGATCAATGAACCTACTTGTTCTTGTTTGAACTGGGCAATTACAAACAGAATAGAAGGAAAGTATTAGGAGACGTGAATAAATATGATATGTTTGAGGAGAAGCAGTGTTGCTTTTGTAAAGCAAAGTCACATCTAAAATCTTGCACACAGTTCACTGGAGGAGTCAGCAATCACACAGACAAGAACAATCCAGCTGCTGAAGTTGTCTTGCAGTTCCAAAAGTCTTCTTACAATGTTCCTTGTCCTTTTCAGAATGTTCCTGTAAAACAGACTATGCTGTCTTTGGTAACAGGGAAGGTCTTTGAATGATTGCTGAAAATTTGGAGACAAAATAAGTTTATACAGTCCAAATAACACCGCAAAATTGTGTGGTAGACCTGTGTTCTTAAACATATTGGAAAATTGTAATGTTGGGGCCTAAAGGACTGGCCCTGAGCCAAAGCTGACCTATAAGATGAACTCTTCAACCTATATATATGCATTTAGCCATATATCTGCTTATTTACCAAGATGTTATATAACCCTTAGTAATGTTTTAAGAATACACATTTATGTTTGTTAGAACAGTATATTATTAATAATAATGGCCAGTCTTCACGAATGAAGAACCGGGGAAGGTTTTTACACCTTCCAGCCTGCGCATTGGATTTTTTAGGTGAGACACAGTGTGCGCGGAACTGAGCCCACCCTTTAATCCTGAGGTTCATCTGCCAGGGCCAAGCACGCTTGGACAGTGGCAATGAGGTCCTCAGGATGTAGATGGATTGCCTTAAAGGGCTAACGAGCTCCATCTGCCCGGGGAGGGGCCCCGACCGGGAATCGAACCCAGGTCTCTGCAGTGACAGTGCAGTGCCTTTCCCCTAGACCACCAGGGGCTCCCATATATTATTAATAATTAGTAAGGCTTGAATGTGTTATATGCCTTTCCTTTCCAGCCAAAACAGTAGGCCTCACGTAGTCACAGATGGTTCATTCAGAGACTAGTCAAAGCCATGGGGCACTGGATAGTAGCTAGTCCTAACTGAATCCCTGATTTTGCCTTGGGCCCTGGCCAGGCCTAAGGTAAAAACCAGGGGCAGAATAATGCCAGATGGTTTTGCCACACCCATTAAGTGCTGTAAGCTGATTTGTTTAACACTATATAAGCTGGACCCTCTCACAGCAAAGATAAAGGCTCCTCCTGAGACTGGACACACTGTGTAGGGTTTCCCAGTTACCGGGAAGAGGCTGACCCAACCAGCACGGGTTTAGGAGGGGCAGGTCCTGTCTGACCAACCTGATCTCCTTCTATGATCAGGTGACCCACCTGGCGGATGAGGGGAAGGCTGTGGATGTGTCTATCTGGACTTCAGCAAAGCCTTTGACACTGTCTCCCACTGCATACTCCTGGAAAAGCTGGTAGCCCACGGCTTGGACAGGGGCACTCTGTGCTGGGTCAGGAACTGGCTCGAGAGCCGGGCCCAGAGAGTGCTGGTGAACGGGGCTGCATCCAGTTGATGGCCGGTCACCAGTGGTGTCCCCCAGGGATCAGTCCTGGGTCCAGCTCTATTTAATATCTTTATTGTTGATCTGGATGAGAGGAGTGAGTGCATCATTAGCAAATTTGCAGAGGACACCAAGTTGGGTGGGAGTGTTGATCTTCCCAGCTGAAGTGTGATCTGGATGATGATAAATACTTAGGGTAACTGGTAATGCATCTCTCAATCATTATAAGACTCTTTTTGTAGCAATGATTAGATGCATTGCTAAGTGTATCCTTTCATACACCACTGTTTCTTTTGTAAGTCTTTACTATTTTGCACTAAAGTAAACTTCTATACTTATTCTTTAAAATTGGTGTCTGTATTCCTTAAATCCATTCTTGTTACCAGGCAGGGCAGGGGGTAGGGGGGCACAAAACAGATTGGCAAAACAAAAATGAAATGTAACAGTGGGTGGAAAGTGAGATAATAACGCTTTCCAATATTACAAACTTATTCAGGACAAGAAGGATGAGGACCAGCTGAAAAAAGTTGTAGAACACAATACTTGGTAATAAAAAAAACAGTGAAATGAAATATAAATAAATGTTAAGTGATATTCATGGGGGAAAATAACTTCAACTTTAACTATATATAAATCCTAACTTAACATACACAACCTCTCACTCAGGAATGAAATCTTCAAGTTATAAATAGTGGATAACTTTAGAGAAACAGTTCTATGAAAATGTCAGCTCAAAACAGAAAATATCATTACACCTCTCTGTAACTCCACAGTGTGCCCTCATCTTGAAACTGTATATATTTCTGGTTCACTTTTCTCTACTCCTTCCCCAATCAGAAAGATACAGAGAAGACAACCAGGATGATCAAAAGCATGAAACAGTTTCAATAGAATTTTAAATTAAACATCTTAAGACTCTTCAGGCTAGAAAAAAAAAAAGACAAGTGAAGAGGAATATAACAGCAGTTTATAAAATTGTCAAGGTTATGAAGGAGTTGAAGGATTGTGTACTGCCTCTTCTAGTGAGAAAAAGCTATCAGATGAAATTTGAATACGGTAAGTTCGAAACAACAAAAAAAATCCTCTTCATGTAATTAAGTTATTACAGGACATTTGAGGTATTAAAAGTTGATAGATGCTTGACAAAGAATTGGACGAAAACTCAAAAAAGCTACTGAATAAGAAGAATTACCTAGTTTGGCTGGTTCTGAACTGCAAATATGTGTGGCCTGGAAGAGTAGACTCAGGAAGTATAACTTAATAACTTTCTCCGCAGGTCTGCGGAGAAATACTTGTGAGACATGGTTGATGAAACACTCAGCATGAGCTGGCAGTGTGTACTCACAGCCCAGAAAGCCAATCCAAAAGGAGCGTGACCAGCAAGTCAAAGAAGGTGATTCTCCCAGTCTACTATTCCAGACCCCACCCGGAAAACTGCATACAGTTCTGGAGTCCACAACATAAGAAGGACATAGAATTGTTGGAGCAAGTCCAGAGGAACTTGAAGTTGACAAGAGGACTGGAGCACCTCTTCTATGAAGACAGGCTGAGAAAGATGTGGTTGTTCATCCTGGAGAAGAGAAGGTTATACAGAGACCTCATAGCAGCTTCCAGTATCTGAAGGGGGCCTATAGGGAAGCCAAAGAAGGACTCTTCATAGGGAACTGTAGTGACACGACAAGGAGTAATGGGTACAAACTGAAAAAAGGGAAATTTAGGTTAGATACTAGTAACAAGTGTTTCTACTGTGAGGGTAGTTAGACACTGGAACCCGCCCAGGGAGGTTGTGAATGCCCTAACCCTGTGTTCAAGGCCAGGTTGGATAAGGCCTTGAGCAACCTGGTCTAGTGAGAAGTGTCACTTCAGGGGTTGATCTTTAGGTTCCACACCAACCCCTTATCATTCTATTATTCTATGGAATATAATTGTTCTTGCATAGGCATCTTCTCCTAGATAATGTTAGAGACAAGATAATGAGGTACATTGACCTTGGTCTTACCTGGTAAAGAGATGAATGGTTTATTATGTTCTTTTATTTTTCTTTTATGTTTATTTTATAAATTTAATTAAATAAACCTTCCTTCCCTTATGTATCTCTAAACAGAATTATTAAGTGTTTAATTTTGCTTCATGTTCTATTTGGTACAGTTTTCTTTCTACAAAAGTTTAATTTATTAAGATATCCAAAAGTACCTCAATTTTCATGCTGTGGATGGAGCATAGGACATTGTTACTGTAGAAAAAAAGTATAGTGACATTTTGACTTTGATGTATTCATTGCTATTAATAACTTTTCTACTAAGATCTGTTTTTGTACTAAGATCTGGCTTAAGACTGCTTATGTTTGAGGACGCACAGATTTCTAGGTATTTCTTTTTTTTAAGGAGTCCATTAGCCCCACAAATTAGAATTCAATAACAAAGTGAAACGTGAGATATGGGCTACACCTATACAGACAAACTTATCATCCTTTGTTTGGCTTGAGGGTCAAGTTTGTCTGATTAACGTCTTTGCATATACATTAAGTTTGAAAGTGAGCTAAAAGTACTTTTTTCAGAGAGGCCCAGGCAGGAATGAAGTAGAAGTTTATGCAAGGCTCAACACCTGACCTTCCATAAGGATATGGAAGCAGTGTGCACAAGTGTCCTCTAGCTCTGGGCCACAGGGCATTTTTCTACTGTGGATCAGAAAGAGAAGGCCATCCCTGAGACCCTCTCCTTTCTTCCCTGTATTCTTCTGTGGGTAGCGACAAAACAAGGGGCCTAAAGTCAGCAGACACCACCAGGTAGTTTCTCCTGGACAGCTTGCTAGCAGCACTCTAACTTCCACAACTGATATCTGTTTTCCAGCATATATATCACATGGTATGCAAATGAACTAATCTTCAAAGCATTCCTATGCTGTAGGTAAATGTTGCTCTTCAATAAAAAAAAACCCAAACAATGAGTCAACTTGTCAAAAGACAGGAGACAGGCAGCAACAGGAAGGCTTTTGAAATTGCCTGGCAGCTGGGCTGAGAATTCTGGAATTCCTTTCATTCCTGATGTTGCGTAGGGGTCATCTTGCTCTTTGATGTAGCCTAGAAAATTAAATGAGCTATTAAAATCTGGGTACATTTCCCCTTTAAATTAGAAACATTTACAAGCCCAGCATTGCACATAAAACATAGATAGCACTTCTCATGACAAAACTGTAACCAGACTTTGTTACTTCTTCATTTTGGATAGTGTGACCTGTAGTCTCTCTTTCTCTATTTCGCTTGTGGTTTACTGCATTATATAATTGTTACATCCACTTAAAGGTCAGTCAAAGTAAAATTATATTTTGTTGGAGGTGAGATGTAAACAAATGTTTGATCTTGTCCTGGCCATTTTTCTTAAGCCTTCTGCAGGGCTGAGTTACAACATGCCCATATGCATTAAAGGAGGTATATTTTAGAACCCAGATTGTATTGTTCATAAATACTTCAAGGTATCTGCAAACCTGGGTTAAGAGCTATCATGTCTCAGGAACTGCCTAAATAACTGCCTAAAAAGGCAGTTATTGTACACTCATTGAGTTCTTCACAGTAGAACTGTGTTCAAGAGCAACTGGACACATATGAATATTTATTGACAATGTCAGTTTTCACCACTACTTCCACATGCTAGCTTCAAAGTAATCACCTAAACAAAGACAGCAAGGAATTCTTACAAACCTTATTGCTCTATATCGACAATCAAAACACCAAATATAAATTATTGAATACTGTTTTATAAGAACTTAAGGACTTTTTCCCTGCATTTTTACTTTAAACAGATGCTGTAGATATAGATGTAGTCTTTTTGCATTTACATAGGGCTGGTGTTATTAAGAATATCCACATGAGAGAAGGTTACAAAGACAATCCTTGTAAGAAGGTGAATCAGATGACATATATTGTAATATAGGGTACGTTTTGCTGTAGCTGATTGACACATTTAGAAAAGCTGATACTTTGATGAGAAGATCAACTGTACAATATTCTCCGAGAATCTTCTCCAGAGTCTCAATGCAAACTAACATAAGGATGCAACGTATGTGTCAAGAGAAATAAACACACACTAAACCAGTCATTCATTTTCCTCAAACTAAGCTCTGAAAGCATATGCAATAAAACACTAGGAAAAGGTAGAAATACCAACTTTACAGAAACAGTCACATTTCAGACAAAGAAAAGCTTTTATATGAAGTCTTACCGACAGTCCCTGACATAAAATATAAATAGTTCCAGCTATAACACTTTATAACTGAGAAGGAAGCACTCATAGGAGAGAATAACTCAATTTAAAAAAATCTGCAGTTCAACAAGTATTTAGTATTTGTAATTAGAAATGCATATCCATTGGCTAATATGTAGGAAATATGTTTGATGATTTTATTCAGGTACATGATCGGGGCTTAGCATAAAAAGCATCATATAAAATTGCAAAGGACTAATGTTGAGCTCATATACTGAGTCAATAATTTATCTTATTTTTAATAACTTGATCTACCTATGCTATGCCTGTTTTTCTTGTGAGGAGAACTCTAGCTAAATGTTCTATTTGTTTATTCTCTGTTCTTAAAATAGTCTGGGAGAAACTGAACGGCATTGTTCTACTTCTACCCCTTGCTATATGCTGGAGGTCAGGGATTTCTGTTTTGCACAGGGCACCTTTACTTTACTCTGCCTCACCTCCCTACAGTGTCCAGAAGAGGTGGTAAGCTGCTTTTGATCACATGAACCTTACTATGTTCAATGGGAGTAGGGAGCTGGTTGTGGTCATATGTGGGCAGCAAGCTGTCATTTAGAAAAGAGTTCCCAACTAACGGATAAAGTATTTTTAAGCATGCTGGAATGGTTCCACAGCCAAGTTGTTATAAATGAATAGGTCTTTTGTTATGAGCCTTGATCTCTTCCCTCCTTCCTCCCCTTCTCCCTCCCTCCATCTCTTTGTGAGGATGAGTCAATATCCTTCTAATTGGATGTCCTTTCTGGACTTTTTTTCCAGGTTTTAGGCATTAAGAAAGTTCAAATCCTTAAACTCATAGCCCAAGTGACCAGAAACTATTTTTTTCTTTAACAGATTTATTGCTTCAAGAGGTTATTCATTTCAGAAGGCTCAACATTATTGTTATGGAGTTTTTTGCTGCACACAGAAAATGTAAAAGGAACTCAGTTGTGCCTCAGTGAAATGGCATTATCATCCCAAGAATGAACAAGTTGATTTCTTAACAAGAAGCCAGTCAACTTCTAAATAGTGTTGTGGGATTGTTCTGAAACTGTGGCCCAGTATGCTTTCAGAGATAACTACCCTACTATCTCAATGGTAGCTCTGATTTTGTCATCACATCCTTTCTGACTGCCTGAGGAAAGCAAAAGTGGGTAAAGCCATCTCTGTCAATAATACCACGGATAGATGGGCCAAACTTGAATACTGATGGTTTGGTAAGACTAAAAATCTGATAATGGAGCCTTCTAATGGAGACTTCTAAGAAGGTCCTGGTGAAGATCACTGACAGATATGTTTACTGATTTTGACAATTCTTTGAGAATTTTAACAAGTTGAGAGTTTTAACAAATAATTTCTGCATGGAATTCACTGGTACCTGCCTTCCCAGGATCCCAGGCAAATATAACCTTCCTGAGAAGCAAATACTGCCATTCCTACTTCATAGATAACAAAAAGCAGGCAGGCAAAGATTAAGTGCTTTGCTTGCAGAAATAGTGAAAGTTTGTGGTAGATTTTAGAAGAGAGTTGAGGTTTCCTGTGTTTTTTTAAAAAAATACATCTAGGGCTCAGAATTTATATGCACTGAGACTATGTTCACTTTAAGGTTTCAGTGCTTTTTAGAGAAAAAAAATGAAATCCCTCATATTTTGACGGGGAGGCTCCGGAACATACATACACGATCTATGTGTATCTAAATATGTCTGATTTATTAGGATAGCTCAGGGTTTTTATAGCATCTGTATACAGGGTCTTGTAACAAGAAGCATACAATTGGTTACAGGTCACTGTCCAGTTGTAAACATGTATTACAAATACCTTTATAATTGGTTATTAACAGGTAACAAGGCAATTGTTTACTTTATCGAACTCCACCTTCTTCTTGGCACCAATTTCTCTTTGTTCTCGAAAAGACACCCGTAGCCATTTTGGGACCTATAACTTATAGTACCTATAAAACTATGTAAAGTTTATAAAAGTCTATAAAAGTACCACACACAATATAAATTGCTCACACATTCATCATGTTCCTCCCACACTCATAATATTAGAGTGAAGTTTTTTACATTTCTTTGTGAAGAACAGAATGTAATGATTGAACTGGATAAGCCATTTATGTGTAGCGATAGTCTCTTATATGGACCAAGTCTGATGTCCAGGATAAAGAATCAGATTTGCTCTTTGCAAATTAACATAAGATCTCACTGTGTGTAGATGTGAACAAATTATTCCACACTTTTATTAATGAATTTTTGTACCTATCCCTGAAACACATGGTATTGCCTGCTCTCTAAGACAGGCTGCTCCAGGAAAATCTACAAGATCATTCAACATGGCAGTTCCTCAGGTCTGCCCTCTCACCAAGTGAGACTGTGTGTGTAATGGGAAGTGTAGAGCATCTCTGAGCAAAGAGAAGTGAAAATCAGTGCCCCTCTGCAATGCTGTGTTCCTTGGTCTTCCTTCCTCCTTCTCCCCCTTCTGAAATTACCTAGCAAGAAGAAACTAGGCTTTGAAATCTGTAGCAAACCTAGCAACTGTAAATAAAAATACTCTTTTGCTGTTCAGTAGTGTCCATCTCTTACCTTTGCCAGAATGCTATTGAAAATACTATAAATACATTCACCAATTCAGATTTCCTTCCTGTTACCTCTGTGAATCATTACTAGTGGATATGAAATGAGAACATCAGAAAACTGAAGACAGAAAACTGTTAGGGTAAATGAGGTCTTCTATTCTTTTTCTCTGCAGGGATCAGTGAAAAGGACAAGCATGATATATTTCTTTTCTGACTAACAGTCAAGGAAGTGCTTGCTTGTCAGTGGAAGCAAAGTTATCTTCTTCCTGTGTAGTCTGCTTGAACAGACCCTCCAAACCTCCCCAACTCTTCAGCATCTTCCTTCCAATTTCCTTCCTCATTTCCATTAAATGAAAAGGTTGAATTTTATACAGATTTAGAGCAATGCATATGAGTTTAGAGGAAGAGAAAAAAAGAAAGTGATGATCAGAAATGCCACTAGGCATGTACAAATTGGTTTCCCCAGTTCTGGAAGTCATCAGATTACAGACTCATGTTCTTGGGTTTAAAAAAAAAACCAAGTTCCCCAGACTCTCAACTTGAACTTCCTCTTCAAGCTCTGGGAGGGTTTTCCACCAGAACCTCCCTTTTAATTCTGTAGTGGCCTTTTCCTAAGGTGTCACTCCTTACTTCATCTATATTTTTGTAGGTATAAATGAAATAGGCTTGTTCCCACAAGACTGGAGAATTGTAACCACTCTGGACCTGATTCCAACATGTGCTAACAGGCCAGTTTCGCAGATGATAATTGTTAACCTTTTACAGTAGCAATATGAAAATGAGTCATAAATCCTAACTCAAATCATGTATGTTCATACTACAGTCTCAGCCCTCAGTTTCCATGCAGGTAACTCCCTTATGCAATTATTTGTCCTTAGCCCTGCTCTTACGGAGAGGAACACATTCCTTCTGAATTCTATATAAATTTTACTTATATCTCTCCTTCATGGGACATGAGCAGGGGCCCTCAACTGCTCTCAAACCTTCATTTACCCAGAAAAATCTGTCTTTTTAATGTTGTTTGTTAAATGTGCTTCTCTTACTGGCTGATGTGGCTGGAATATTCCAGCAATAAATAGCTCTTGTGATTATTGAATGCCTTGGATCCATTTCAGCATTTAATCACCCTCAAAAGCCATAAATTGCCTCATATACTCCTTTACTATGAACATTGTCTCTTAATCAAACTAGACTAATAAGTTCAAAAGACAATACCCACTTATATGTGATTTTTGGTAAGTTATGAGAATAATGAGCCAGATGTACAGGAGACGTAAAGAGCAATATAAGTTGCAAGTCCATTACTTAGAGCTTATACAAACTGAGAAGATCAGAAATATGTGATATTAGCAGAGAAAGCATCCAACAGGTTCATGATCATTTACAGTCAACATGAAAATGTTTACATTATTTTTAGTCCTTAGCAGTGTCAAAGACAAGCTTAGACCTGTTGACAGGAGTAGGTTTCGGTACGGTTTGATACTTGGTACTGCCTATATTTTTAGTTGGGAAGGTCTTTGTGTCCTAACCCAGAGTTAAAAGTTTGCTTCAGAAACCGTTCTTGTGTTGACTTTATAGTGTTGTGAAAGAGATTGCCTAAAAGGCAATGGACATTATTGTCACTTCTGAAGTTTAAATTTATGTATCAATTACTATTATATGTTATTTATCCATACTTAAAGCAAATAGCCCAAATATTTGCTTTTATTTTTTATTCTATTCAGGTGCTGTAAGCATTCTTGGTGACAGCTGTCCAAGGTGTACACACACCTTACCACGGTTTATTAAGTGCGTTAGAAATTAAAGTTTTTAACTGCTTCTACTACATGGGCTATCACCAAGTATGACATATGCAACCCTCATCTATGCACAGCAACATGAAGTGTGTGTTTGTGTTTTGAATATAAAGTTGTAATGAAAATATTTCATGGCAGGATCTTCTCAGACCCAGCTCAAGAGCTTCAGATCTGTGACCTATGGCACAGGCTCTGCTAAGCTAAATATAACACTGACATGGTTTTGTAGTGTGTGTACTCCCAACTGGAAATTAAAAATCTAGGTTTTGCTAGGGGATTGTAGGTATAGCCTGTGTCTTGCAAAGATAAGTGAGTTATCATAAGCTGAACAAGTGTAAATCTTTTGATTTTGCACAGAGTATAGCATAGGTGACAATAGTACAAATTTTCCAGTTTTAATAGAGGCACATCCCCTGTAGCTGATCTAGTCATATGATCAATCTCCCAAACTGCACATGCCCCGTAGAAAACTGATTCTTTACCAACAGTGATATTTTACAAGATTGGCTATGGATTCATAACCAGGCAGAATATTTTAAAATGCAACCAAAATCCAAAGACAGAAAGACTTAAGTAGAAAGAATCTAGTAATAAATTAATAAAACTAAACATTCTTTATACATTAAAAAATAAGCTTTAGTATTGATTAAGGCAGTGAGAAGCACAATTCCGTCCCATAGCTACCATATTATTGTCACTTCAACCTGAACTTGCAATTTTCACAAGTTTCAGCATTTATCTTTGAAACTGTCACCTGTCATGCTTAATGAAATTAAGTGACAATTGTATTTCTTTTATTACATTAGTATAATTAGAGTTTTTAGAAACGCACTTCAGGGTTAAAATAAATCATAGAACTTCATTAATTATTGCATGATAAGAAGTCCATCTTGCTTCTTTTTTTACTAAAGTATTTTAGGTTTGTGTTACTGTTACTCTGTCTCCGTTAATAAATATTGATTAGGATTAAATACTTTATAACATATCTTTTTTCCATTCATGAGTTCTAGCATCCACCCTCACAAATGAGGATAAATGTATAATCTCATGGTCTAGTGTAGCATATCCTTTACGCATGCACACTGTAAGTGTAGTTAACTACGTGTGTCTAGACAGATACTTAGACAGACATTAACGGATACATATAGAAATCTGTTGTCTATTTCTTAAACCCTTACTTTGTTTTACCAAAGTCCCAAATTGTATATTTTCCCTGCAAAGTGTAGAGCAAATTAATGTAATAATTCATAGATTGCTGTATCCATGTGCCAAGATTCCTATTTTGTTTGCATCCTTGTGAGGCCTAAGTCACTCAATTGTTCCCAAGTTCACATTTGAGAAAACAAGATAAAATATCTTCTGCTTTATTTTAAAAAGCAATAATACAACTAAAAGTATTTTAAAACTAATAGTAAGTATGGCGACTATACAGTCCTTGAAATGATATTGGTAATTTCCTCTTGTGTCTTTCTAGTTATTTCAGCAACTCTATAGGATGAGGAAGGGAACTGAGGAAAAGCCAAGTGGCCCTTAGCTTTTCTTTCTCTTCCTCAGGAAAATCCCTATCCTAGCAGCATAGTCATAGAATTAGATCAAACCTAGACCCAAGATTTGCATTAATTTCATTTAGCAAAGTAAGAAACTGAGGCAGATGACTATTTTTCCTTCATTCCTTGTTTTAGACAAATAAGGTGTCTTTTTCCATTTTTACTTGCATGGGTTGAAAGAAAGCTCATCTGTCACTGTAGACAAACAGTAATTTTTTGATCCAAATGAAGTTTTGCAATCATGTTATTTTCTAACATTATTTTTTAATTTTAGTTCTGTTCAACGTAGAGAACTGTACGTTCCTGGCTGGCAAAAGCCCCCATTATTTTAGGCAAGTATACAAACAAACAAAATCATGATAGTTAAAAATACTAGTAGAACTGACTGAGGTTTATTTTCATGTTAGTTTTTCCTGTGACTTGCATTTTACATGAACTATCTGAATGAGCACTTAATGATAAGACTTTAGTCCAGTCATTTATATGGACACCAAAAGGAAAAGCTAGGAGGATATATTCAGGCATTGAAAGAAAATATTGATTATGAGACAGAACAAAGAGAGGAAAAAAACAACCTCATGAAATACTTTACTTCAAGAAAACTATAATTCTCAGAATTTCTGTGGTACTGGTTTTTTTTTGTTTTTTATTTCAGTTGTAAACATATGAGTGAGAAATAACTGTGTAAGATGGCACAGTTGTGAGTGAGAAGCATGAGAAAATAAACTCTGGTTCTATGTATAGCAATGACTTTTTATCAAAGATTTGTCAAAGGTTGTGCATTCAGTATTATGGACTTATAATATGCAAATGCATTCAGCTGTTAATACACATTCACAGAATACATGTTAGTGATTCCAAAGGAGCTGTTACAATATGTGCTCTGAATACGTATTAGGAATAATACACAATACGTAAGTAAGAGTATAGTAAGTAAGTATATTATGAAAATATAAGATAAAATGCGCAATGTTTTTAATACTCATTCATAGTGTACTCTCCAGCAGCTCAAAAGGAGCAACTGTACTCCGTATTATGCATTCATACTGAAGATGCACAAAATTAACCAAATTTTTATAGAACTCAGGATACGTTACCATGATTTCACACAGCAATATATCACAGTCTTCTGTTCCACTGCATTATTGACCCTATTTGTTAAACATGCTTGGTTTAGTATTTTAATTTTAAAATTTTGGGGAAGATTTGACTAGGTATTCTTTTCACATGGAAATATTTCTGGTTTTTTGTAGAATTCTAGATATGGTGTTTTTCTAAATGTCATTTGATATTGGTGATTAGTTTGATACTGCTGAGAAAAGGTAATGTAAATTTCATGAATACTCACAATTGTAAGGAATGTGCATAAAATACTAATGTAGAATAATGCCAGCTTCAGACACTTCTCTGTTTGCAGAAGCAAAGGAGCCTTGTTAACCTGAAAAACATCAGAAATATTTGGCTTAATTTTTTTTTGTATGCTATAAATACAGCTCTAGGATTGTTAGAACTTAATGTTTCAGGTAAATTCATTACCTACTTATAAATTTACTAAGTGTCTATATAGCTCACATGACAATATTCTGCGTTCAGCTAGCTTTTAAATCAATATTCCCTTAAAATTCCTGCCCCGTTAGCTCAAAAGATGCTGTTTTCCATTGTTTGCTTTTGCTGAGATGATCTTTAATGTGAAGGCAAGTTCCAAATAATCTTGCATGCATTAAAAAAATAGTACATTTTTTTTTTGCAGAATTTTAAGTTTCTTCTGAAATCCCAAATAAACTCTTTATTCATGAAGGAACAACATTAACTGCTAACTGAAAAGCTGAATAACTGAAGGAATATATACAAATAAATTAACTGTTGCAATTCGGTACGTTTAGTTGTAATCGAATACTGAATACTTCTTCTTGACTTATTTGTAGGAAGGTAATGAATTACTAGTTGACATTTTGTTGTGATGAAACGTCATTTTGCACGCCTGAATATATGATCTGTTATTTTTCATGGGGTCTATTACCTGCTTGAGTGAGCTACTTGCTTGAGCTTGCTAAGTAACAGCTGAAACTACCATAAGCCATGTCATATGATGTGTTTCGCCCTAAGCAGGACAAAGCTTGTTGAGCTGAATTCATCTTCATGCAAGTTCTAGGCCTTCATTGGAGTTACATCAGAAATAATTAATCTCAGAGATTTGTTTTACTTAATCATTTATCAATTTTAATGAAATCTTTGCCACGTGTTTGAGACATTTTACAGAAACAAAATATTTATTATACTATTATACTTACTATAGACAGAAAAATAAAATGGAGAAAAATCCCTATTCCTATTTTAAATTCATGTTTACACTGAGTTTAACTCACAATTGACAGCTTGAGCCAGCACAAAGCAGTCATTAAGCTTCATAGTCCCTTTCTCCCCACTATGGAGTCCATCCTGTGGCAGAAAAACATCAAACCTGGAAAAGTATCATTTATGGCAGAAAACCCTCTTGCTTCCAGGTCAGTGTATAGCATTACTGGAACAAGTTGCTTACCCAAAAGAGAATGCGTTTCTTTATTCCGTTTCTGGTTACGGAAGGAGTTAAATCAGCATGTCTCTAATTTCATTTTAGATATTCAACTATTTATTTGTATCTATGTTTGTGCACTTTGGAGGTGGATTTTTCTTTGGTCTAGAAGAGGTTGATTGCCCTATTAGGACCAGCTGGTGTCTAAGACACTGTCAATCCCACAGCACTTTATGCTTTATGAAGTACAAATCCTCATCTACAACACAGCTGCAACTAACTCTGCTCTGGCACCTGAGAAATTACATGGCTTTAAACAGGAGGTTTTGCAGAAGGGTAGTATACAAGCTAGGCCACGAACATCAGGCACCAAAGGTACTCCAAAGCAGGTACTTTTTTTTTTTTTTTTTTTTTTTTTTTTTTTTTTTTTACTGTGCTTTTATGCATATATGGCACATATTTCTGCTTTTGATCTAAATTAAAAGAAAAAAAAATTCTAAGCTTCACTTGTATATTTTTATTCACTTTTTATTTTACAATATCATTTAGTTTTAACCCCAAGTTTTTTTATTTAGCCCTTTTAACTAAAGTAGTCTTCCCATTTCAGAATTTCTGCATTTTAAAATATTTAGGACAGAGATCCTGCCATGATCCTTATACTGAAAAGAGCAATGAAGTTTAGAACAATACAGATACGTTAAAAATGCATATTGCAAAGTTGAAAATCATATTCTCAGACATAGCAGAAGGCTAATTTAAATTCACAGATACTAAGGTACAAGCAATCAATCATAAAAAGATTCAATAATATTACTGTCCATTTTTCAAAACTATTTAAGTGATCCAGGGTGTTAAGACGGACAGAAAATATTTTCAGCTTCCTCTGTTCCTGCTAACAGAAGGAAATCTGCATCAGTTGAAGAGTAGCCTTAGGGAGAAAAGAGTAATGTCAGGATAGGGAGAAAATCTGGGTACCTAGACCTGCATACATCCCTAATTAATAGCTATTGATCATATTTTTTATTGGAAGACTTATGCACAAATTTTCCAGAGCACTGTTGAGATGAGCATCTCTGCTATCCACAACTTCCTCCAAAACAAACTATCTGATATCCAAAAAGCACAAAGACAAGAAGTTTGCCTTGGAGAATTCAAGCTAGAAATATAGCTCCAGATTTTAATAATGTGAGTAAATAACCTTTGCAGCAGTTAATTTTGTGATGTTGTGGCTTACTTTAAACAAAAAACTATTCTTTTTCTAAAACACTTCCTTTTGTTCAGTGACAAGTCTATTTTGACTGGAAGTAATATCAATTGTATGGCTTGTGTAGGAACTCAGGCTAGGAAATGGTGATAAACAATTTCCTCCTGAAGATATATGATTATATTCTACATTTTGTGCACTTTTAATGGAAATGTGTTTTAATTTTTTTTTATAGAGAAAAAAAATTGGAGGGTTTGTTGGTGGTGGTAGTTTTATTGTGAGGTGTTTGTTTTTTGGTTTTGTGTTTTTGGGGGGAATATTTACCTGCCTACAAACTGTTCTTTTTTCCATTTAAAAACCTTTTGAGTTTCTCTTGACATCCATCCCAAAATCTGCCATTACTTGCCTATAAGACCTGAATTTTATGGTCTAGTAATGGAAGACTATATTGGAATACTTATGTGCAACAGCCTATAATTCAGTTGCTATAGTAAGATGCAGCATATCTCATATTTGTAGCCAACTTGAAAGTCTGCTGATGTTAACTGCCCAATTTCTGAGAATTTCCAATATTTTAGAATGATATGCTTTATACAGAAAATTAATACAACAATTATTTTAGATTAGCTGAGTGTTTGTTAGAGGTATGATGTACTGTTAGGAAGCGCTTATGCCAATGAACTTTGCCCATCTGTGATACCTCATTAACAGTGACCGCATCTGGACCCATATTTTTAGAATTATCACAGTCTCTAGTATGTAATAGATTATGTATTGTACAATATTTTTAATGTGCTATTTCAGTGAATTGTGCTTTTTGTGTATTGAATTCTCTTACCTTTTCTTAATCTGATTTTGTTTAGGATTATCTCCCACTATATCAGATGCAATGTCTGCTGGAGATCCGGTTAATTCATCTAGTTGCTGTAAATTCTACAACTGAACCTTGGGGGGATGAGCTCATTCGATGATCTTTTAAAAGAAGATAAACTGAAAGTCATGGAGTTTACCATATGGTTTCATAGATAAGGTTAAAAAAACCCCCAAACACCAACCCTGCACAGTATCAGACCTTCATAGGCATTTATTATCCAATGAAATATTTTGAAGGCAGGGTGTGGCTGGCTAAATTATTGCTCCTCCCACTGCTCTCTGCTATGTTTCCAGTTTCAGAGGGAAAAACACAACTTGTATGTTGAGAGTGAGTCATAACCTCTCTTCTGCTACTGACTCACTTGGGAGTTTGAGGTAAGTCATTCTACCTTATGTCTCAATCGCTCTGCCCTCAAGACAGCAAGGAGAGGACTATGGAAAGTTATGCAATGTTTTCATAGATGAGAAGTGTAGATACTGAAACCATTATTATTATTATTCCACAGTACAATAATAACTTTGTGTGCCCCCAAATGGATTTTTTTTACACAGCTTATTTCCTACAAACAACATTCTTTTCTTCCCCCCCATTTTGTTATATAAAAATTTGAAGAAAGAGTTAGGTTACTGAATTGCTTTAAAATTACAGTATTTTTAGAGAAAAGTATATGCACCTTTGGTCACACTGTTCTCTTTTGCACCAACAATATCAATAATAATGCTATACAATGTGTGCAAAATTACTGATGATTTCTGAAGTCTGAGTTGGCCCTGAAGGGTGTGGAGTTACATGCAGAACTGGCTCCTAGTCAGGTATTTACACGCTGTTGTGGCTGTTTTGCAAACACAGCAGGGAAATGCTAAACTTTAAAAAGTGAACTTTAAATACCTGAGCATATTCCTTAGCATGTGTGATAACAGAATAACTATCCATCAGTTTCTAATCTCGTGTGTTAGAATGCAGCTAGTCTATATCTTGGTTATTTTGTCTTCCTGCTTCTGTTTCTCAAAAAACATATCTATCTAAATATCTCACTGTAATGAAACATATCAGTAAAGTATACTTACTAAACCATAACAAAACATCTGCTTGTAGATTTAAGGAAAATACATTTTTAACATGGAAACACTTTGATAGGGCAACACTGTGACAAGCAGGGCAAAGCATGTAGGCTGGGGACACCAGCACATACATGAGCAATAATTGCAGTACCCCATTGTGTGGGCAAGAACAGAGAACGCGGCTGATGATCGCATCAGTTTGTGCCATGGGAAAGAAATGTATTTCCTATATGGAGAAAGTCCAGGTAACACTACTTGGCTGATGACAGCATAGGAAGCAGTTTGCACTCTAGGGTTTTACTTTTGAAAACTGCTTGTTGTATTCCTCGTGTTTCAATATTTCCGTGTGCCCGCTGTGGAGTCCTTTTTATGCACATATGTGCGTGTTACAAGTTCGAGACGGGCAGGTGAGGGGTGGAAGGGCAGGCGGGGGCCTGCGGCGCTCCACGTGCCGCTGCCCGCGCCGAGGCGCAACTGGTTGCGGGCGATGACAGCGCCGCGGCCAAGTCGGGAGCAGCGCTGCGCCGTGCGCCGTGCCCCGCACCGCTGCCAGCGCCGCACTGCCACCCCTGCCCGGCCGGGAAACCCTCCCTTTCACATTATTCTGGGTTTTTTCCCTTCTCGCCTATTTCTGCCTGACGGGTTTCGGTCTCCTGGGGGAATTTCCATGGCTGGCGGCCCGGCTGAGGGCAGCGAGGCGCCCCGCGGCTGGCCGGCCCCCCAGACCCGGCCCCGCGCAGCCCAGCCCAGCCCGCGGGCCCGTCGCTGGCGGGCGGCAGGACCTGCAGAACCGCCGCCAGCCGGAGTGGGATGTTTCACTGTCCGGAAATGATGGAGAAGGAGTGACTGTGGCGGCGAGGGGACAGCGAGTGTGAGTGCCAGGCTGTGCGCGCCACTGCCCGGGGGAAGGCCCGCGGGTGCAGGGCGGGAGAGCAGGCGGCTGCTGGGGCGGGCGGCGCGGTGGCGGCAGCGCGAAGGATCCCGCGGCCGGGGCGCGGGGGAGGGCCGTGCGGCGGCGGAGCGGGAGGAAATGCGGAGGTAGGGCGCGCCGCGCTGCCGGCCCGCTCCGCCGCGCAGGACGGGCCCCCCCGGGCACCCCCGCGGCCGCCCCGCTCCGGCTCCAGCCCCGGGCCCGCGGCCGCCCCCGCCCCGCGGCCGCCGCCCCCCGGCCCCACGGGCGCTCGCCGCAGGGGGCGGGGGGCGCGTCCGCCGCCGCGCCGCGAAGTTGCTGCCGCTCCCTTGCTCCCCCTCCGCAGTCCCTCGCCCCGAGCAGTGAGTTTTCTGCATAAAATACGTTAACGAGCCTTTTCATTTGCTTGTTCCTTCAGGGTCGCGTGTTAGTTTTGTTGGAGAGGAGTGCAGGCTCTCTGTTATTCGACGCGAGAGCTGGCAGATGTCCCAAGTGAGAGAACCTCTTCCTCCGGGGCCTGGCGGGCCAGAGCAAGCTCCGACTGAAAACAGCTCTTTGATCTCTCTCCCTCGAGGTAAGTTGCTTTAAAGTTTCTCTGTAATTGTTGCGCCTTTTATTTGAATGATACATTTACTGATTTGTTTTGTGAGTTTTAACCCCTCTTTTCTTTCCCCTTACCCTGCCATCCCCTCTTTAGTGTATCTCTGTAGTGCTTTCACTTCACCTCTTTATTGTTTTAACCAGAAATTCCCATATATATATATATATATTAAAAAAAAAAAAAAAAAAGTTCAGTGATCTCAGCACCAGTTTTCAGTACTTGAAAAACTGCAGTCGTTCAGAGGCTGATGCTGCTCCTTAAAAATCGCTTTCCTGTTTCTCAGTTCTGTGTTTGTGTTAGAAGGTCTTGGCTCTTTCCTGTAAAGCTCTCCTTCCAGGTCTTGAAGTAAATTAAGGAAGGTTGATCCAACAGCAGGACTGCTGTTCAGGTTGGAGGTCACTTTGCTGTTTTTTTGTTAGATTACTCTGTGACGCTGTAGCTCAAGTCAGTTTCTGAGAATAAAACCTGTTTCATTTCATCTGTTCAAAAGATTGTTTAAAACTACATTAATCCTAAAGAGAAATTCTTTAAATTATGTCTTATTTGCATTTACACAAAATATATTGGTACTCTGATCACTTTCACGTAGGGAAGTTTGACAAGGTGTATTGCAGGTTATCCTCAAAATTGGAAGTATGTTTGCTTCTCTAGTCCTGGTCTGTTAAGATGAGGAAATATTTTTTTTTTATTTGTTTACAGCTACAACCATATTTTCCAGAATTCTACAGGAGTTTAAAAAGTCTCCAAAGAACAGACAAATAAGCTTGTTCAGGAACTGTAACTTTCTTCATAACTGGTTAACTGGAGCAGAGCCTGGTGACACAGTTTTGCAACTGTGGATTAAAGATGCAGTTGTGCTTTTGTAACTTGGAAAATCAATAGCTATGTGAAATCAAAGCTGGAGACTCATTTGAGAAACCAGAAAGTATCCATAGCTAAGTAAAAAATGTTTTGGCAGGGAGACACGGCAAGTTGGCTTATACTTATCTTATTGTTGGTTGTTTTTTTTTTTTTTTTCCTAGAGAATGACTCATAACTTCTAAACAGTAAAATATAGATACAGAAGATCAAGCATGCAGAACTGAACTGTTAGAATCATATTTTTGCCAGAACCATCAGCACCTGTTTATTTTCAGTGTGTTGTTCTTATCTGTCATGTGATCAAGTGGTCACACTGGTTAAATTCTGCATATAGGCCATACATCAAAGTCACTCAAGTAACTCAAGTAAGTCAGTATACTAACAAGCATGGAAAGTGGTCTCATTCTCACAGTGCCACTTTAAACTGAGTTTTTGCTGTGAACTAAAATCTTGTGTAAGATTTTCAATTCATGCTCTTCTGGTTTTTTTTAATGAAAAGTAAGTAAACAAATACTGATCTATCTTCACTGACAAGTTATGTGCAAAAAATCTGAATGACACAGTTACAGTTGACAGCTTTCTTAGGGATCAGTAAGGTACTTGCAAGTGTAATGATTCAGGTTTGCTCACTGGCCACACCTTTTAAGGCACGTGCTCAATTTTAAAGAATATGTACAATTCACATACAGACAAGGCTGTTTTTTAAACAGAATTCAACATTCAAATACATAATTTTTATTCCCATGAACTTAGATTTAAGAATAACTGTGGATGTTTGTTGCTTTTTTCTAGCTTAAGTCTGTTGGGGAAATGGGGGTGGAAAGAGGAAGAGGTGAGTTCATAACATTTCCAGTCTATATTCCAGCATTTCTGTTGTCAGCTTTGCAGTGTGTGGTTACAGGGTAAGGTAGTTCAGATATTCCAGGGCTGAAGATCTAAGACTAAGTCGAAGACTTTCAACAGCCCCTATCCTTTTATTCTACCCCCAGGACATCTGATATTACGCTTTCTGTAGAATTTGGCAATAATTTTAAAAGCTGTGATTGAAATTCCTATTATTTCTGGAAATGACTCCATATATTCACAGTGAAATACCTGAAATCTGTGTCCACCTATAATTAAAGATTCCTTTATCATAAAAAGATGGCTTATGTTATATGAATATTAAAGTATTAAGGGCATTCTAGTGGGAAGGAATTTCTGATTTGTAACACCATACTTTAATGTACTTTCTGTATTTGTTTAAGTGGTATAGACCCCTCATATCCTGAGAACAAACTTCTTTTCTGTAGTTCTGTAAGGTATCGTCAAGAAATCCAGATATTCAAAGTGTTGCTTTTGCTTGCTATCATATGCATTCCGATGCTGAAGATGAATTGTATTTTTCCAGGAAAGGAAATGAAATTTCAATTGCATTTTGAATATTCAAAAATAGCTATCCCACAACCTAATTAAAAATCAGACAGAAGTAGTCAAGCTTAGGCAGATTGCGAGTATGTTCATCAGGTTGCGGACATTGTGAAAACTGTGGGTTTGAGACACAGTTTGGCCTGCTGCATAGGTGTGGCATGCTCTGGATTTCACAGTTGAAAAGAATTTTTTTGTATTACTTTAACCAACATGGTGTCTCAATGTCTCCCTTGTCACTGTTCTTCCTTGTTAGTTCATTTTTTAATTAATGTATAAATATTAGTGAGAATATGGGACTTTGCCCCTCCACAGTTAGTGTGCTGGGAGAGAGAACAAATAGAATCAGTGTCTTTTTTTTTGGCAATGAGAAAACTCAACTTCAGTCTTTAAACTGTTATCTGTGTCAGTGAAGTCTGCTGCACTAAGATACACACTGCAGGATAAAACATTTAACCTAATTTCTGCAAACATGTTAATTGTTACCACATCCTTCCAAAAGTGTAGCTCTACTTATGCCCCCTTGCTCAAGCTCCTGGTCATACCCTTGGTCTTCTGTAGCCCGTTGCCCTTAGAACCAAATTATGACTGCTTCTACCTGTGTGATGTAGTCAGAATAGTGCCATATCTATAGTCAGACCACTGCAATTTGGCTGTGATCAGGTATTTTCTCAACTGGTATGTACCAAAATAATGGTACCGAGGAGGGAATGTGACAATTACACTCTGCTCTAAGGAAAATATTCATTTAGTGTGTTAGAGGTTATGGTGTGATGATTGCCTGGACTGTGGGTAGACTTTCTAAATTAAATCCTCTGCTCTTGAATAAACCATGGAATATAAGAGAGAAATTCAGTGGACATGGAACTGCATTTAGAGAATCAGGCCACATTTTAGAAAATGTAGGACTGTCATCTACTAAGTATTTGGAATGCTTTTACCTTTGTTTACTGGTTACTAACTGTAACCTAGAATAACAAATTATTAATATTTAGCTTTCTCGAATCAGACAGAAAATAAAAACAATAATAATAGTATTAATAAACAACTTAATATGAAATTGAGACTGATAACTGTACTTCAACTATAATAACTATCATCTTTAGGTGATGGAAATACACTAGAATTTTTTTTTTAATGGGATGGGGAGGAGGATGGACAGGTCTAGTAGAAATATTAAGGGTCAAGTTCTATAAGTGACTTTTCCCTCTGGTGCAGATCATCTTGTGGTTGCTGGATAGCAATGCAGTTCCAAGTTGGTATCTGAAGAAACCATATTCACCAACTAATACTTCTGTGAGAAAAAAGTAAAAAGTATCCATCTTCAAGAATGTGATTCAAATTTCTTCATGTTTTTCTGTGCTTAACTCTTTTCATGATGGGGAGCACTAAAAGAACCTGCTGGCTAGATGATATTGGATGACAAAAGACTTAATGCAGGGAAAGTTTGGATGTTCTTGAGGCAACAGTGATTACTATCACCATAATTATTCCACTTTACCAGCAGTGTCTCAGTGTTATGAGTAATAGATTTTTATTTTAACCGTTAACCAGTGTACTCAGACTGCTCAAACTTACCAAATACTTCCTCTATATTTGTGTTCCCACTTGCAATCTGACAAGAGTTGAGATTCTCTGCTAATTTGTTTCATTGCTGTGTGCCAGTACTGAGGCATTTATTGAATATTACTGACTAAAATATCTAAAGCTTTGATAAATAGACGTCTGACTCTAGTTTTTCATAAAAATATACTTCTGCTTTCGGTTTCACATGCATACCGTTCCAGTAAAGTGATTCATGCACACATGGGTGTGATAGACTTTTATTTCATAGAGTTGACTGTAAAGGTCTCACATCAAATTTGAAATACTTTTTCTTCCATCTCATAGGCTAATTTTATATCACAGTAATTCTTCTTAAATTCAACTCCAGGCCCTCAGAAATTAGATTTTTCTTTGCTTTGAACTTTTTTTTTCCTCTAATAAGCAACATCCAGCACTGACTGTGTTATCCTAGTATTTGTATTTGGATCAGCAATGCTGTTTTGAAGTAAATCTGCTGTTTGTCTTCACTTTGGTTTACACTGCAGACTGATCCTGGGGAGTGACCTGGACTGAATTCCTTTAGCACAAAATAATGTGAAAGATGCACTGTAGTAATGTGCCTAATACACTCTAACTATTAATAAGCCTTGAGTTTTTGAGATTAATTCTTAGAGCTAGTCCAAAGTAGAAACCCTCTGGAACATGTATAATATGGAATGTGTCCTTAAGGTTGTGTCCTTTCACTGTACAGGTCCAGTTTTACTGGCCCGTGCAGTTTCTAATGCAGCCATAGCTGCCAAGTATTGCTTAGCCCTTCTGGGAAACTGGTTCTGTATGCATGTAAAGCTTTGTTGGGTGAATGACATACATTTGTAACTGACAGAATAACTAGTGTGTTTATTTCTAAAAAAAAGTTTTCACCTATGTATTTAATCTCTTTAATGTTTCTAATGATGCAGAGTACCTATTTGCATGTTGCTATTAAATTTTAAGTTATCATGACTGACTCAAATTTGTTCTAGGCTGTCAAACTTGTAGTGCATTTGTAGTTGTTCCATAGCTTGGACCTGGAAAATTCTGTGTAAGAGTTTTCCAAGAAGCTAAGTTAAATTGCTCTAATTTTGAGAGTCTAAGTTTTTCAGTGGCATTTTTGAGGCCATTGAATTTGCAATGAGACATTGAAGTGAAAACCATTGAAATGAAATTAATCCAAATAAAGTAGTTTTTTGGTTTGGTTTGGTTGGTGTTTTGTTTGTTTGTTTGGTTGGTTGGTTGGTTGGTTTTTTGTTTGTTTGTTTTTTTAAGTTTTAAAACAATCAAACATCTAATTGGAGGCTTCCAACTCCATAATTTATGATTTATCAATATTAATTAGATGTAATAACCAGTCCTTAATGAAATGACATTGTTTCGGGCAAATCATGAACTGGAATAGGCATGCTGTTGCAAGAACTGTTGAGCTTAAAATTTTAGGCACTTCATGAAGTAGATGGTAAGTGTAACTGTTAATGGTTACATTGAGAAACCTGGTATTATCATGGTTCCTTTGTGTTATTGTTGCAAACAGTGGAATTTTCAGTAGGAAATAGCATCCTCAGTGGTTCCTTGCCAGTAAGGATATTAATGAACAAAGGAAGTGTTAAAAATTTGTCACGTTTTACAACCCCTCCCAACAATTGTAGGCTTGAGACAGAGAATTGATTGTTATATTTCCTTTTGGAAACATTCTTTGACTTTTTTATTCCTCATAGATCTACTTTTGTGTTTGTGTTTTGTGGGGGGGTAGGTTTGTTGTTTGGTTTGGTTTTTTTTTCCTTCTGTAATTTTGCTTTCCTTTGAAGGGCAAAAGTTTCATTTGGGATGATTTGAGCTTTACATATGTAGTTTTAAATCTGCATCTGCTTGTTCTAGAGTAACTCAAGGCTTCTGAAGATTCATATTTACATTCCAACAACTGGGTCAAATGTAGGTGCTTAAATAAGCTTTGTCCTGTGCTTCCATCTCTCCTCTGCCCCTAAATAAAATAACTGTTGGACTGTTAGTGACTCTGCATTTTTGAAGGTCACAATGACTCCACTGTGCCAGTCTGTTTTGCTTATTCCTCTCTCCTTGAGGAGAATGATGCACCCAGGTTTCCAGAAGCCTTTCCCAGAAGTTTCTTTTGCTTTACTTGTTATTTGATGCAATCCACCACATTGCTGATGAACAGAAAAGTAATGTGTCATAGCAGCAAAGCCCTCTGTTGTTGTGGCAACAGCATTTCAAATTCATTTTATATACAAACTCATAAATTTTATAGGCAAACTCTAAACCTGTTTCTCAAGTCCAGTTTTCATTTTACTAGTCATGCACTCTAATGGTTCACATGCCTCTAAAAGGCAGTATGTAGGCTTATGTGTCATCTAGTGAACAGAATTCATCTGTCAATCACACTCTGAGGACATGCCATCCACTTGTTTCCATGTGTATGTTACATAGTTACTGATGCATTAAGATATGATACCATGTTTGAACACAGACCCATTTCTGAATAAAGAGATGTTGTGGGGCATGTGGGGGCAGCTGAAGTGTGAAGGTACAAATGGACAAGCACAGAGAGAAGTTGGTTATTTGTCAAAGACTTGAGCTCTTTGAGGCATCTTGTGAATCCTTTACCTATCTTTTATGTATTTTCTGTCAGCTTTGTGTATTAATTTGACCTCAACTCAATATGCTCTATATTTTAGCAAAAGATAGAACAAATGTAGCTCTGGAAAGAGATACTTCTGAGCAACTTTCAAAGGAATAGAAGCCAGATTTGGAATGAATCTGGGGAGATGTTATATATTGTTTTTGTTTAACTCAGCATAAGTCTTTCTTGACAGTTCTGACTATTTGTTAAACTTTCTTTTTGATAGGGCTTTTGTAACAGTCTTATTGTTGACCCAGACTGCTGACATTATTTTGTTGGTGGAGTCTTGTAGAATGTATTTGTCATTCTACATAGAATGTATTTGCAAAGAAGTCTGTATAACCAGAGGCATAGCCTCCAAACTAAAACAGAAGTTAACAATCAATATTGCAGTAGTCTCAAAGGTGAAAACAAGTTTTGATTCTATGAAATACATGTATTGCTGTGTAATTTAAAAATAAATATAACAAGATTAGGGTAAAAAGAATGCATGTACTATAAAAGTGATTTATATATACTTCAGTAATTCCAAATTTAAAAAAAAATCCAGTAATTCCCTTTATTCACTTATTTAATGAAGCACTAATTTTGACATGTGATTAAAATTTTAATTTTTTCCACTAAGTGTCTTACCAGTGGTCTGTGTCATAGATTTGATTTGGCTGTTAAACATCTCAACTCTGTACTTTGCCAGCATGTCATATGTCTTATTTATTTAAACCTTAAACTTGCATTTATCTCTCTGCACAAGTAGAGTTTTTGCCTATGCTTACCTTCAGGATAAATCGCAGGTGTTCTGTGTGGGTGTCACTCCCTGGGGCTTTTGACAAGAAGCTCTTCAGCCTCAGCACTGCTGTTGGTTTAGGGAAGTACACAGCCACACAGGTTGCTGGTTTGGGACTGAACTGTGGTAGGTAAGAAGTCTGTGTTGCTTTTGTGACATGGCCTAGAGTAACTTACTGCAGTTTTAAAGAGAGATTGGATTTATACTTCAGCACTGCCAGACTCAGAGCATAATGAGTCTTTTCTTTCCATTATTTAAACTGTGAAGAAGAGCATCTCTCTTTTTCTTCTTGGCTCTCAGTTTTGGAGTGGAAGGGTGTACTAAAGGAAGCAGAAGCTAAAATACTAAGAAGTCTTACACAAAAAATCTTTAAGGGTAAGCTTGATTGAAACAGAAAAGTGTTATAGAGTTACTTGAAGGTGCAGTAGAAAAACATCATACTTGTCTATGGCCGGATCCAGTCATTAGTATTGTCAGCTATAGGCTTCCACAAGCATGGCACATCAAAGAAGAGTAAGGTCTTTGTGTTGATTCTTCGTAAACTGCTGTTGTCATTATTCTTATGCACCTAACATAAACATAATGGCATCAACAAAAGACAGACTCAGGCATGCTCTTGAGGCTGTCTTCATGTGTGATTGGTTGTAGTGGGTATGTTGTAGTTCCACCTCTAGTTCCACCTCTAAACATCAGCCATTTATTATAAGGGAATAATCAAATTCCTTTGTACTAAAACTGAGACATGGTATGCATTTAAGGAAAAGCAACGGAATCAAGACAATAGAGTGTGTCTATTTTCAGTGTTCTGATGCATCAGAAGTGATGTATGGAAAAAAGCTCAGATAAAGAGAGCTTAAGGTCTCTTTCTGTTTCTAAAACCCCATTGTACTAAGTTTGTCTGGGATGGAGTTAATTTTCTTCATAGCAACCCCTATAGGGCTGTGTTTGGGATCAGACTCCAACAGGGGTGATAGGACACCAGTTATTTGGCTGTCACTGAGCATCAAGATTTTCTCTTTTCCACTTTTCCCCCAAAGTGACTGTACTGGGAGTGGGCATGGGGTTGGGAGGGGACACAACTAAGACAGCTGGCTCAGGTTGATGAGAGGGCTACTGCATACCATATAATGCCATGCTCAGCAATAAAAACTGAGGGGAGGAGGTTTTAGAGGAGGTAGCCATTGCTTAGAGACTAGCTCTGGTCTGTTTGTGGGAGATGGTGAGTGATTGCCTTTGCCTCACCTGTTTCATTTTTTCTTCCTCTTTTCTTCACTTATTAAACCTTATCTTGACCCACAAGTTCCTTCCCTTGAGCTCCTTCTTCTCTCCCCGAGTCCTGCTGGGGGCTGGGGAAGGAAGGATTGGCTGTGTGGTCCTTAGCTCTTGCCCAGGGTGAGCCCACCACCCCATAGAGCTGGATCTGCTAGGATGAGGTGCTCCGGTGCAAGTTGGTGGTACAATTCTGGAGTACAAAATAAGATACCAACTACATGTTTAATGGTGTAGGTTTCTGTTATGCACTTTCATGGGGAAGTCTTCATGTGAATTCAATAGATCAAAAAAAGAGATACTCAATGCTAATTGTTGTAAATTTTCTATGGCTTTTTAATAGTGCCTCTTACTTCTTTCTTGTTAACTGCTAATATAGTTTACATGGTTTTAACTGGCCATTTGCCATATCCAGCTAGAATAATAAAAGTGCACATGAAAAATACAGGTACAACCTAGATAGTAAAAAAAAAAAAAAAAAAGGGGAGAAAAATACTGAACTGAAAATAAGCAGAGGGATGAAATTTAAATTCGTATGAATAATGATGACAGATTGTATTCTGCACTCCTTTTTAGATTTCTTAGATAAAATTGTAACCTAGAACACTGAGGGCCCCATAATATTAACATTATTGTTTCCTTAGAGTTGTTCATTGTTTACTACATGAAATAATAGGGCTCTGCAAAGTTGCATCCTATACAAGAGAATTGTATACAATAATTCTGCAATTCTGTACTAGTACTGCTGGGTGCATACTGTAATTCTCATGTCCATACTGCAGTAAAGTAATTTAGGAGCAAAATTTCTTAAAAGAGCTCATTTAAGCTTAGTGTTTTTGGAAAGCAGAGTACTTTTAAACCAGCTCTTTCCAGGACACTACTTCCTTTTTATTCAGTCTACTTCAGAGCACTTTTCAAACACTTTTGAAACACATTTGCACCTAGTACTTAACTGCACAAGCAAACTATCATACTTCAATGCAGTCACATTTGTATTTGATAGATAGGATTTAGAAATAATTTGTATCTGATGGGTGTCAAAGGGGTTGAAACACTCTATGTTTTTTGTTTTTTGTTAATAGGACTCGGATGAGTATCTCAGTGAGATTAAGTAATCAGGACAAGGGCAAAACTAATTGAAGTCAGGCAATATCTTCCCAATAATTTCAATAACTACACCAATCCCAGTGAAACAGTTCCTCTCAGGATGGGTGCGAGGAAATACTGATAAGTTGTTGAAGAAATAGTGGTTGAGGGAGGGCCGAGAGAGAAGTACCATGGAGGTAGCTGGGTCAGACATTTCATGGGTGGAAATGGATAGAAGGGGAGCAGCAGTGCTTGAAGGCATGTTAGTATACATACAAGATGGCATATATTATTTTGAGTGATGTCCAGTGCCTCAGTTTAATAAGGTGGATAACAAAGGCAGAAAGTTAGAATTTAAAATCAAACTACTGTGGGTTACATGAGGAAACTAACCTTTACTATGTCACAGTAGCAATAAATGATTTTTCTGTGTCTCAGGACTGGAATAGTTGCTTTACTACAGGATATGATATCATTACATTGTGAGAAGGGGTTTATAAGCATGTTCTTGTTTGAAACAAATAAATAGAGCTCACAGACTTTTCAACAGTTGCTCATTTAGATTTACTGTAAATATTAAATGTTGTAATTATGCTCAAAAAAATACGAGACTGAAAACATTTAATGTTTTACAGGTCCCATGAGTAAGTGATATAAGCTGATAATCTGTTGCTGTGAATAATGAGCAAAGTAATTCCAGATTTGAAAATTTTTCCTTGAATGCCAGCAGGAATGTTCTGTAGAAATCAAGAACAAAAAGTTCTATGTGTGTGAATTTGATTATTAAAACATTAATGACAGTGAAGATGAAAACTGTCACTTGCCTTGGTTTGAGGAAAGGCTGGTCTGCATGTGTTAACTGGCAAAATCGTCAAAACAATAGAATCTGTTATATTGTAAAATAAGCTTAAGAATCCCTCAAATAATCTTACTGTGGAAATTTCCCTGAATCTTGTGTATACTTGGAGAGAAGAAATACTTTTTCTTTTAATGATAGGCTAAATATTGACTTTATTCATCAGTGGCTTTTAAAAAGCTTTTTTTTTTTTTAATGAAAAATAGATACTTGTGCTATAATACTTTTTTAAAATTTCTTTACTAGTCAGTTTTGAAGTTTCAACTATATTTGTCTTTGTTTAATTTATTATTATTATTTATTAATTCAGTTACAATTGTTTAATTGTAAATAACAGAGAATAAAATTTTGTGACATTTTTATAGTTTTTATATGCTAAAGCCATATGTATGTGGGCAAAAAATAATGGGGTTTTTTTGTGTGACAAAACTATTCAAATTTTTATATGAAAATTTTGTGGAAGGTAACTAAAAATAACATAACCCTCAACCATAACTTGTTACAAAAGCTGCTGAGTATTATTTCCAGGATTATATACAATATGACTAAAAGGCTTTCTTAAACAGAAATTATTTTGATGTAGACCAGAAAAAAAATTGAAAATCAAGTTTGTTAGAAATCATTTCTAAGGAAACATAATTAGATGCTAAGTTATATTTTATGCTCTCTTCATTTTCAAAAATAAGTTTTGCTCACATAGAGAAAAAATATAGAAACTAATGTCTTAAAATTTCTTCTGACTTAGAAAAAACTGACCAAGAGAATACTGTGGCAGGAGATAAAGACATAAACCAGCCTTCCAGTAACCAAAGTATACAAGCAGAGATACAAGAGCAGTCCATCTGGGGAAATCGCACCGATGCTGACCTCATCACAAGTAAGTATTTCCAGAACAAATTGCTGCCTTTTAGGCTTGCTTTCGCAGTGTAATAGGATACTGCTTGTTGACTCTGTTAAATGTGTGTCAAATGCAATCGGGTTGCAACTGTAATGCACATCTACTGAATTTATTTCCCAGATTGACTCCTGTCAGCATGCATAAGCAATGAGTACAAAGAAAGGTGTGATTCGGGTGGTGCAGTATAGTATAGACCTCTGTAGCATCTACATTTTAAAGCCTTAGTGTTATATTCTTCCCTTATCATTAATACTATAATTAGCAGGCACATGAGTTGCAGTGTGCAGCTGTGCTAGGTGTCATCACCCTCGATTTCCCAGACTTATATTTAAGTGGCAGAGTATGATGAAAGCAGTTGTTTCCAGATGCACTGAGTACTGGTCAGGTGTAGGTTTTTTAAGAGTTTTGAATCCTAAAGTAGTTATTTCTTTCAAAACTAGAAGACTGCTGTAAGACGAGATTTTAGACTTATGCTATAGAACTGTGGAGGTTTTTAATTAGTTCTTACAGGTTCACATTCCTAATGTATGTCTTGAATGCTTTAAAACATAAAAAGGTATGCAATGTTATTCCCATTTTCCTGTCTTGAACTGAAGATCATATGCTGTCCAAATGATCATCCGCAATTGCACCCTCCTAAGGCAAAAATATTTCTGTCAACTGCCAGAGCTAAACTGCTCTAAAATTCTGTGAATGCTTGAACGTTAGTTGCTCAAGGGAGGGGCAGCATGAGAAACTGTTCTCTAATTATAGGGTGTATTCAGAAAGCAAATGGACTAAATGCCGAGTGGTGCTCCAGCTCTCCGAGGTCGTTTTCTGATCACACACTTCAGTCTGTCTTTACACTGCACACAGACTACACTGTTCACAGGGGGGTAAATTTATATTTCTGAACTTGCTGTTCTCAAAACTGAAATTTTTGCTGGAATTATCTATTTCTTTTCAGTTTTGTGTTTTTTTTGGGGGAGAGGGAGGGTTGTTTTTTAGTCTTATCTATACACTCAGCTTTTCCTGAGCTTCGTGTTAGCATTTGAAGTTCTTTTAAAATCTTATTTATCCTTTTTTTTCTAAAAAATTAATCCCTATAAATACTTATACCTCTAATGTGTTGAATAGTTACGTAGATCCTTTACAGGAAGCCTAAATTTAGCATGTCAGATGATCTGACAATTTAAAATTAATTCTCAAATGGCTGTAAAGAGGGAGGATTGTCCTGAACAGATTGAGAATTTACTTAATCCCAAAAGATTATTTTTTTTACACTTAACTGTCCCTGGACAAGCAATTGCTTTGCACTTACGTTGAGTATATGGAAAGGCGTGTGTGGCATCTTCTGCTTTTGGAATAGCCTCCTTCTCACTCCCTCTTCTTAAAAGCTTCCTTATTCCCAGACTCATGAGAAAACAGATTTATTTCATAGCAGTTAGCAGCATGCCTGAACTATGGAGGAAAGGAACAAGGACTGTAGGGTGGTGCTGTGCTTCCTCAAATCTGTTCACCAGGAAGGCATACTATAGCCGCTTCACTGAGGGAATGTGAAGGAATGATACATTTTGTAGAAATGGATGCAGAGTGTTCAAACCCCTGGTAAATTAGCCTGATGATTATGTTTAGTTATATCTCTGTGATGGGGGGGTTATTTGCTGCCAAATTAAAAAAAAAAGTAATAGGAAAAAGGGCAAAGACAGGATAAAATTCAGAGGTGTTAAGTACTGCTGCAGTGCACATGACTGTGCTCCTCCTGGAGACACTGGTAGTTTTACCTTTGACTTTGTGAAGAGCAAGTTTAGGTGAAAGCTGTAAATTTCTAAAACACTTAGTCTTGATAATTGTGTGGTAGAGGCTTTATTATGGTGACGCAAACCTATTTTTTCTTCAAATTAATGATTTTTTTAACCTTTAATTTTAAGTCTTCTAGATAGAAAAAACAAAAATTATGAAATTTAAGCAACTTTTTCTTCCTTTTTTTTTTTTTAATAGAGGAGCTATGGAAGTTTGTTCTACTTTTAAAAATTGAGATACAGTGCTTGACTCAATTACAAATACTTGTAGTTTGCAGAAGTTTTACAACTCAATATACCTAGTAATTGTAGTTTGCAAACTAGAACAAGTGGAGCAAGAAGCAGCTTTTTTATCACAAACATTACTCACATATTTCACTTTAGGTAAGTATTGAGGCTCAGAATGGTTTTGATTCAACCAGATCTATTACCCCACCAGACTAAATTTTGCAGACTATTGCATATTGAAAGAAGCTTTCTATAAATTGTTTTAGACAGGGCATGCTTCAGTTTTCTCAGGTATTAACAGCTGTTCACCACTATCCTAATGATTCCGTTAATTTTTTTCCCATACAGATTGTTTTCCACCCCCACAGTTGATACTCCATTTAGCTTAGCATTAGTTTTTACTTTACAAATATTTCCAGCATTTAATTTCCAAGGTTTTCCTTGTTTGCAGCTGTTTTATCCTGCTGTTATATGGAATTAGATTAATCAGTCAGTTTTATTGGCACACCAACAACGAAGTCCAGTGTTGGAGCCCCTGTAATGATTTCATTATGTATGATTTGTCATTTGCACTTGTGAACTCCGTTTACCAGGCAACACCAATAAACTAAAATGCTGCCCTGGTTTTCCACAGTGTGATGTTTTATATTCACCCTGCTCTGCCCTTTCAGTCCTTTTAGCAAGGTCCCCTTTTTTAACCTCTACAGATTTCCTTCAGATTAGCCTTTTCCCCACCTCCTTTGGAGCATCCCTTCTCCCCATGAATGAAAATGTTCATAAGATCGTGGGTAAATGGTTAATCTTGTGGGAAGCTTCAACCAAGGAATTAATTGTTTTCAAAGAGAGCTTGCAAATCACAAAGTTACTGTATGCTGATATACAAACAAGGAAGAGCTATATAAACAGGAAACAGTTGTATTAATTTTCTGTATCAATTGTTAATGTACTTGCATAACTGTTACTGGAATACTGTGTTCAGTTGGAGAAGGGTTACAGGAGAACCACAAATATCTCAGGAATGACTGGAGTAGTTGAAAACGTACCTTATTGTGGAAAACCTCCTGGAATTCAATCTGTATAGTGTTAACAAGGGGGATAAAGAGGGCTTTGCATTGTCCCTGAGAAGCATACCACAACAAACAGAAATTTGGTAAGACAGTTCTTCAAGTGTAGCAGACAAAGGGAGAACTAAATATAATGTCTGGAAGTTCAATTGGACTAGAAATAAGTGATATATTTTTTAATAGAGTATTTGAGAATAGGAAGAACTGCCAAATATTTGATGGATTTAGGTGTGTTAAATTTGCTTTACTCAACACACGGTGTCCATTGCTATCCATATCCTTCAATTTTAAAACCTGAGTAAAGGAGAGCATTTCCACTGTGGTTTCCCTCAGTTGGGATGACCTCTATATTTTTCAATGCAGATATTCTTCAAGAAAATATTAAGACCTATTCCCTTCCCTTCACAGACACACATGTATTTTGTATTTTATTTCAGGTTATAGAGGTTCTGCTTTTCAAAAGAGCTTTTGAATAGCTCCATCTGCTATCTTCTTTTGCAGTGCATTTTAAATATCTGCAAACACCTTCTGCCTATTTTCTTTCTATGGTCTGGTGGCCTGTAATGGAGTGGTATTGCTTCTGCTATCACTTAACCACTGACAAGTGAGGAAGAGCATATGTTAAAACAGCAGCAGGGTAACCTGTGGCTCTGGGAATGAAGCCATAGGAGCTTTTGCTACTCCGTGTTACCACAATGCCCTGCTTTGTTCTCTGGAAGAGGCTGGGAATTTTTTTTCCCTCTTAGAGAAAAAAGGCTATAAAGGTGGATTTCAGAATATTTAGAGAGAATTTTTGCAAAGGGCACTAGGTTATCATCAATTTGTGCTGTTATGCAGGCAAGGGAATGTTTAGGAGGGAAGAAAATGCCAGTCTTGAACACTATTTACTTGTGAGGGTTTAATCTCCTTTCTGGTACTCAAGCTGAACCTTAGCTATGTGATATTTAAGAAAACAAAAAACATCTACCATAGATTCAAATTTTCATGAATAATTGATTAATAATAATCCAATCCTCAAGATTAAATACCTAAAATATGCCCATGTTTTATAGATAGAAAGGTCATCGCTATCCATCATTTCCTAGCTTCAATTGCCTCTTTCTCCTCCATGGAACACCCTTTTGATAAGTGTGGTTCTTCAGAAAAAGGAATGCTTCAATCATCTTTGTGTGCACACTATTTTATTTACTATATTCTTCTTTATTTTGTTTTGTTTTATTGAAATATAAACCTAGATATTTTTCTCTTTTGGTTTTCTATATTTTTATGTTGACGTTTTACTTTACATGATTATTTATGTAATATTAAGGCCTGGAGATTCCCTTTATTTGGCTAAGTGAGTAGTTTCTGTAGTTTAAATTATGCTGTTTGGGTTTGGGATTTTTTATCCCAACAGGAAGAAGATAATCTGCTGTTAGAACTATTTTTGCTATTTTATAGGGCATAGTCATCTTACAATTACTGTGATTTCAGATGGTCCTGTTTATTCTGTCTATAAAATAATGCAAAGTGTTAGAGATAACGTAAATGGTTCTCTTCAAAGCTAGAAATTATGATAAATACAGTCTTCTTGCAGCATAATAAAGTGTGTAAGTACAGAAATTGTGCAGAATAGATTAATGGAAATTATTCAAAATATATTACTGAGTCTGAAAGGTGTATTCTTTTAGTTAAAGAAGTGATTTATGTATACAATGTTCCAAGTATACTTAGGTATAAAAGAATGTGAACCTATGAATGAACAAAACTTAAGTCAGTTCAATACTTACATACAGCAACACAGTATTTGATATTTCAAACGTTCTTTAAAAAAGATAAATCTTTGGGGAATCTGGCTACTTGAAGTAATGGAGGAGTAAAGGTTCTCTCTGAGAGCTCCTTCCCCAGAGAGATTGTCTAATCCTCTCCCCAGCAGAGAGCTACCCTGTGTTACTTCTGTTTCTCCTCCCAGCCTGGCAGATCTCTTACTACTTCTGTTCCAAAAGTCTTCAGAAAAACTCTTCTCATGCCTATTGAGAGGCCTGGTGAGTTGCCCAGCCATAGCCTTTTCATTTCGTTATTGTTTTCACAGAATCACAGTATCACAGCATATGCTGAGTTGGAAGGGACCCAACCATCCCCAAGAGTCACACCATGTGCCTGAGAGCATTGTCCAAATGCTTCCTGAACTCTGTCAGGCTTGGTGCTGTGACCACTTCCCTGGGGAACCTGTTGCAAACCCACCCATGCTCTGGTAGAGAGAGGTTTTCACAGATAGCTGTACCCTTACAGTTATAGTCTTCAGAGTATAGGACAGGGTCTTTGGTGTTAGGCTGGAGCAGTGGTGTTTAGAGGTGACCTTATCACTCCGTACAACTATGTGAAAGGAGGTTGTAGCCAGGTGGGGGTTGACCTCTTCTCCCAGGCACTTAGCAACAGGACAACAGGACATAGTCTTGGGCTGTGCTAGAGGAGGTTTAGGTTAGACATTAGGAGGAATTTCTTCAGAGAAAGGGTGATTAGACATTGAAATGGACTGCCCAGGGAGGTGGTGGAGTCACTCTCTCTGGAGATGTTTAAGGAAAGACTGGATGTGGCACTTAGTGTCTAGTTGACATGGTGGTGTTTGGACTTTATGATCTCAGAGGTCTTTTCACATACTATTGATTCTGTGATTCTGTGGGATTCTGTGTTTACAGAAGTCATCTGTGAAATGAGAGAAGTGTCACTGAAATTGGTAGTCCCTTACTTGTAAAGAGAGCTGCTGAGATGCAGATGTTTTCTCTGTAGGCTTTTCCCTTCAGCTCTAGACTGAATGCTCTAAGGCAGTGCAGTTAATGATGAACTGAGATAGCTGAGGAATTTGTATACTCTGTGGTGACTCCATGTGAATAAGAAATAAACTTATTGCTATTGTTGATCCATTTACAGAATAGTAGGCAAACTTCAATGAGAGCTTTTAACTGCTCCAGATGACCAAAAGATGCATGTATTCTGCATATCACTAATAGCCAGAATTACTTGGAGCTTTTAACTTTCTGCTTTACCTTACTTCTGACTCTCAAACTGTCATCTGAATTTATGATCTGAGGCTGGGAAAGTCTGGATGTCAGTAGTCATCAGTATAAGACAAAGATGACGTTAAGATTAGTAATGTTAAGATTACTGTGCTTGCTGTGTTGGGGCCTGAAGTAAATTGCATCTTAATTTCAGAATATTTTCCTTTGTTGTATTGGTACTGTTTTAAGAATATTAGAAGAATATTGGAGGAATATTTATATTCTTTTCCTGATTAGTTCCACATATGGGGGGAAAAGTACAATATGCTTGTAGTAATTCCTTAAAGAGGAAGAGTAATAAAACTCTTGACTGCATTCTATGTGAAATATTATACTACAAAACCAATGAGTCAGTGTGGTTTTAGGCTCCTATTTTCAGTACAAACGGTATTCAGTTAGCCATATTTAGCAAAGAAAACAGAAAATTACAAAGTGTATGAAAGTATCATCGTGCAAGTTGTACTTTTATGAACCTGTCTACTGGCAAAAATATTGAATTTAAACCATGGCAAAAGTTCTCTTTTTCTCTTTTTAGATTTAATTTCATATTTACAGTCATGCATGTGAAAAGCTTGGAGTAAGTTTATGAAGCTGAAAAGTCGTTCTGTGTGCTGTGTGTACATCAAAATAATTAAATGAATTCTTTATATAGCTATGCAGAGGAAAGAAAGGTCTGAATACTGCTTACTTCTTCTGCATTCTGGCAGTATCTCTAGTGCAAAAGTACCCACAAGTACCTTTCCCTGAAAGTATTTTTATAAAAGACAAGGAAAAACAGGAGCCTCTGACCTATTTGTGTGTTGTTGTGGTGGTGGTGGTTTTCTGTTTTCCCTTAAAAAATTCTTTGTGATCCAAACCCAGAGGAACCTTCTGAAAAACATTAAAATGTCAAACAGCTGTGGTCACTCAGGCTATTTCTAATACTGGTTTTGTTAAATAATTTTATTGTTGAGGTAGGCCTCCAGACATATTTAAGAGAATGGTGAATTATTTGCCACCTGAGCCTTGACTATTTTTAAGTTAACTGTAGTGTTCTGGCATGTGAGAAACATGTTTTTGTACAGAGACTGCTTCTCAAATTTGTGATTATAAACCTCAAACTTGTGGCATTCTAACACAAGAACTTTCAAATTCTGAGTTTATGTCTGGGCTCATGAATTTTAGAGTCTTAAATTTTACTTTTAAACCTCCTTCCCTCAAATTCTGTGCAGCATCTCAATTATCATGTTTTCACTTTGAACTATAAATATTATGACACTTGTTTGGAGAAAATTTGGCAATGCTAATGTTAACTACAGCAGAATCTCAACTAAGAGACTACTTCCTGTTTCAGAGCTTCTTCAAGCTTAAGTGAGTTTTGTTGATTTATAGCTCAGACATTAGGTTATAATGTTTGCATAAAATGTTATGAAGTTTACTTTTGAGACAAGTCAAGTATAGCAAACTGTTAGGCAAGCCTTTAAAAAAAGTGGCCTGTGAGTCAGATTTGACCTTCAGGGCAAGATTTTGCCACTGAGAGATGCCTAAACCTTTTGCCTGTTCCTTGGTGGAGCAGGGGCAAACCTGCCTTAAAGTATGGGTAGCTCTGAAACAGATCTTAAAAAATTAAATCTCAGCCCATTAGAAGGCATCTACTTTCCCATCCCCTTTCTTTATTAGGACAGGTGCATATTTTAATTGTATTCTGTAAGTTGCAAGATGAAATAAAATTTACATTTTGACAGAAAAACAATGAAAGATTATTATGCTGACCAGAATTGGTCATAACAGCAGTGTCAAACCAGAATTAATATCTTCTAGGCCTGTACAATTCAGAAATACAAGAGGTCAGTGAAGAATGCTCTTTTTGCTTGAATTTCAAAATGAAGGAAACTAAGTTTTGGTGAGGAGATTTGGAATAAGACTACCTGGAAAGGTTTATCTGAGGGATCAAACTCAGTTTTTCACAGAGGTGATATAGAAAAATATTTGGATGATGAAGTAGGATGCATAGCTACCTTTGGATAACACACATCTAGTTTTCTTACAGGTGATTTTATCAAATGACACTATCTCATTTAGTATTTTCCAGCTTACTTTGTAACTATGATTTTGTGAAGTATTTCTCTACCTCAAAAGATATTATTTTTACTGTGTGATGAGTTTTTAGTGATAACGGTCACTATCATATTTATAATGTAAAATCAGTATTGATAAATATTTTTGTACAGTAATAGGACTTTCAGTGGGACTAAATGTGAATCACTATGAAGCAACTAGTAGTGTACAGTAATGCATCTGAAGTAGTTGTAAGAATTTTATACGTTTCATAACAGTCTTCATTACAGCCATTCTGTAAGCTCTTCTGTGCTGGATCAAATTTTGGAAACTTGAAACTTGTGTGATTTTTGTATTTGCCACAAATTTGGCAACTTTGGTTAACTTTGGAAAGCTATGGGAAGGAAAAAAACAACTTACCACACCAATTAAAAGGAGGAATTCTAATAAAAGGTATCTTTTTTTCTTTTTTTTTTTTTTTTTATCCCTTCCTCTTCTTGTTCCCCTCCTTTGATTGTTACTTTTTCTACTTCTCCGTCCACTTGATTTTCTGATTCCCATCTGTAGCAGAGTGTTATGCCTGAGGAATCTTTTTCCTACAATTTAAATGATAAACTCAATTTTAATTGTAAGTAAATTACTATTTGGTTTTGACTCTTTGTGTATTACAGAGCATCTGCTACTCTAACTCTATGAGAAGAACAGCCTAACAGCAAGACCTCATTTGCTGTGCTGTGCTCCCTCGCTGAACAAGAGAAAATAACCTGGCAAAAGCTTTTGTTCGTTATCACATCCACACCAGGGACTCTGCTGGCATAGCTGAAATAGGGCAAGAAGTTCAGGTCATTAATATTTGTGGGACAAGTCCTTATGGAAAAGGAGGAAAGATTTGTTTGGTAGCACAGGGAAGGTTCTCACAGAATAATACACTTTGCATTCAAAACTTAAAGATAGAAATACATTCCACAAGACTGTAATGCAATGGCACTTCAAAGTTTTGATTTTAAAAAATCTTTTAGATTTTGGGGTAATTTTGGAAGAAAGTAAAGGTTATATATGAGGGATATGGTAGAGAGTGGTGGCTATCAGGGTGGAGTCAAAGTTGGAAGAGTGCTGAAGGTTTGTTCCCATTTTTAATAAATTATTCTGCATCCTCTTCCCCACATTTGTTTTATAAAGTAAAAATAGAAAAGACTGACCCATCCCTATTATAATTCTGACTCTAGGCCATTTTTTTGTCTTTTCTCTTTATGTTATTTTCTCTAGCACTACCTTTCCCTCTTGTTTGTTTGTTTGCTTGAACAGTCCTTTTCTTCTGTTTGCCCACTTTTTTCTCAATTACAGTGACATATTTATAAGCAATGATGGTAAGGTTGGGCTTAGAGACCGACTGGAAATATTTTTAAAGTGCTTCAGTATAAAAGCCTGTTTCACCATCTGTGTGTTAACGTCAACATTTAAGCTGTTTTGTAAGTAGCAATGAACCTTCTTATTAGAATAAATATTCTGACTATTGGAGAACTAACGGTGAATTAAACATTAGGAAAAAATACTGTGCAATTCAGGCAAAAGAATCCAAGTAAAATTTTCTAATACACTACAAACTTGGCTTCTAATCATGAGATTATGTGAGATTTAAATTTTCATAAAATAAAAAATATTAACCCTGTCCTAGTTTGTAGCTACTGACAAAAGTGGAAAGATAAAGACTGAAAATTAAGGATGCTAATAAAAATGATGTATTTAAACATAAAATATTGATGATTTTTGAGTAGTTTGGCTTCTCAGTACTGCACTGTATAGAAACAGAAAATTTTGGCTGAATTATCATAATTAAAAATAAGGGGGTAGAGAAACATTCCAGTTATGAGTTGTTAGTTATATCATTCTAAGAAAATGTTATGGCACAATAAAATGTAGCCAGTTTTGCTGAAGGAACGTTAAGGAAAAGGGTGCTGGAATTAACTCCTAAGGCAGGGCTATGACAGCAATGCAAATAAAATGGAAGATGTGACTCTTCAGCAGAGTGGAGAAGGTAGTATTGAAAACAGTGGGGTTCTGTTCTTGGAGCAGTCACTTCCTAAGCATTTTTGTTTGGGGCCGAGAAATGCAAGAAGTGAGGCTGAGACGTTTCCCAAGCAGAGAACATCTGCCCAGCACAGAGGGATTCAGGCAGCACTTTTGTCTCACCCATCACCAGCCCGGTCAAGCGGCTGCTGTTTCTGATGATGCCATGAATGCTTTTGTGGGGCTGGAGGCTTGTGTAAGCAGCAAAAGAAGGTTGTTTGAGTTTGATGTAGTTGCTGTCTTCACTATGAGATTGTTGCTGTATTTTGGATCTTTTGGGGTAAGAGATGCTTGCCGACTCAGCTGTGACTTTTTAAAGCTGTAGAATTCCAAAAGGATAAAAGAAAAGTAGCTACATTCTAATACTTTCACTTAAAATGCTGTTTCTTTTCTGTGAAATCCTTCAGTTTATAGCAAATCCTTGTAACAAAATGTTTTTAAATGTATAAATGGACACTTTTCTGTACTGTGAATAATACTGGCATAGCACAGATTCCACTGCTGTATCTGCACTCCATTAAAAGTAAATTGTGATTAATGTGCAAAAAGATAAAGAAAGTCTGTCTTCTAAATAAGACAAAACAAAAGACTTTCAGAAAAAAAAAAGATCCTTTTTTAGTCCAGAATTCCAAGCATGGGCCTTATTCAAATTTAGATGCCACTTATAGGTATTTTTAAACAAAGAGTAAATTAAATAAACTTCAGTGGGTCAAATTACTTAGTTTTATAAGTTGAAAGAAATATTTTTAATATTTTTAATAGAGACTTGAAGTTACTTCAGGTGTACTGCTGAATGCTTTTAAACATATTGAAGTAAGAATAGCTCCCATCTGAATGTTAGAGATAAAAACTAGTATTTTACTGATTTATTCAGTCACTTCTGCAGTTATAAGGACTCGCAGGTGCTACTGGCCTCTACTATGTTTATATCATTTAGGCATAACAATTTCATAGAGAATTATATCTTGCTTCATGAACAGAGTGAAGAATCAGAATTCTTCACTCAGTTGTGGAATGAAAGAAAAATGTTGTACAGGTGATTTCATTCCATTAAGACACTTTATCTGTTACTTCAGCTAATATGAAACTTTCTTCTTTGCATTAATGCATTTATTTCTCTGAATTTTTGTGCTTGTAGCTGTTGGACATTATTTTTCTAGCAGGACAGATTTGTAACTGTGTGGCTTAGATATCAGAGCTTTCTTGTGAATTGTTTGAGCAGCTTATGATTTGCTTCCTTTCAGGAAACCAAATGCATCATTACTACAGGAAGTTCAGTCTTCACCAGGCACTGTCAGCACTCTGACTTCTGTGCTGCGTGAAGGGATGTGCCCACGAGCAGCAGGCAAAAGTTCATTTAGCTTTTTTTTTTCCTTCTTCTTCTTACTATATTGAATTCGTGTAATGGAGGTTGTGTATGAAAACTGGCCAGGATGAGTGGGTTTTTCCAGCTGAGTCAGAAAGAGGTCTTCCTAGGTCGTTTTTCTATAACACAGTAAATAAGCAGTTAAGTAAAAAACATTTGCCTTTGTGCTAAGTATTGATGACAATGATTTCGTGCTAAGTGAATTCAGTTTTGAATTGAGCAAACAAATCTCTTTGTTGAAAAGTGTTTATATTCTGATAAATACCATTGCCTTTCCCTTTAGCAGATGAAACTACTAGTTTTGAGTAGAACAAAGTTAAACTGCCCGAGAGGTGGGGAAGGGAAATGGCAGTGAGCTGTGATACAGAAATGCAGGCTTTAGTCCTCAGTTGCTAGTGGTTTTGAATCTAGGAAACTAAAAAAGAGAATTTAAGTTTTTCAAGGATTCTGATAAGAGGACTTTTTAAAGTGTTTTCTCAAGAATCTTATTTCTACAGCTTGCAAAAAAGCATTTTGATCGAGGGAAGCCAGTTGATGTAATCTTTTTAGATTTCAGTAAAGCTTTCAGTACTGTCTCTCACAGTATCCTTCTGGACAAACATGGCATGTTGTAGATGAGCAATTGGCTCACAGGTAGAGCACAGAGGATAATAGTGAATGGGGTAACATCAGACTTGTGGCCTGTCACTAGTGGGTTCTGTGGGGCTCCATCTTAGGCCCTGTGCTCAACATCTTCATAAAATACTTGGACATCGGACTGGAAGGGATACTGAGCAAGTTTGCAGCTGACACAAAACAGAGGAGCTGTTGACTCCCTCAGAGGCAGAGAGGCCCTGCAGAGAGAGCTCCACAAATTAGAGGACTGGGCAATCACCAAATATTTGAAGTTCAACAAGGGAAAGTGCTGGATTCTGCAGCTGGGATGGGGCCACCCTGGATGTTTGCACAGACTGGGGAATGAGATACTGGAAAGTAGTGCCACGGAAAGGGACATGGGGGTCCTGGTTGATGGCAATTTGAATATGAGTCAACAATGCCCTGGCAGCCGGGAGGCCCAACTGTGTCCTGGGGGGCATCGGGCAAAGCATCACCAGCTGGTCAAGGGAGGTGATTGTCCCACTCTGCTCTGCACTGGTGAGGCCTCACCTTGAATATTGTGTGCAGTTTTGGGCACCTCAATATAAAAAAAGTATTAAACTACTAGAGAGTGTCCAAAGGAGGGCAACAAAGATGGTGAAGGGCCTTGAGGAGAAGCTGTATGAGGAGCAACTGGCTGAAGGGACCAAGTGAACAACACTTGGTCCCTTCAGCCTGGAGAAGAAGAGACTGAGGGAAGACCTCACTGCATTTACAACTTCCTCGTGAGGGGAAGAGGAGGGGCAGACATTGATCTCTTCTCTGTGGTGACCAATGACAGGACCCGAGGGAATGGCCTGAAGTTGTGTCAGGGGAGGTTTAGGTTGGATATTAGAAAGAAGTTCTTCACCCAGAGGGTAGTTGGGTGCTGGAACAGACTCCCCAGGGAAGTGGTCACAGCACCAAGCCTGACAGAGTTCAAGAAGCATTTGAACAACACTCTCAGGCGCATGGTGTGACTCTTGGGGATGGTCCTGTACAGGGCCAGGAGTTGGACTGGATGATCCTTGTGGATCCCTTCCAACTCAGCATATTCTGTGATTCTGTGTTTTGGGTTAGATTGTGCCATATCACCTCAAGGCACACCAAAACAGTTAGTTCAAAAGAGGAAAAAGAGCTCTCATTTCTAGCTCATCGTGATGCCAAGCTGTTGTGTTAGTAGCGCAGAGCAGCCCAAGAGACAGCTTTGGTGACAGTAGCTCTGCCTGGACTTTCTGTGTGTGAATCAAAATCTGGAGTCCCTGGACTTCTTTGGGATGGGGAATCCCACTCATCTTGCCCACAGGCATAGCAGCCATGTGGATTGGTGAAGAGGATCCTGAGCCCATCTGCGACCTGCTTGCCATGAGGGAATTCCTGTAGCTGAAGGACGTCCATATCAGAGTCTAACCCTTCTCAGTGTGTTTAATGTTGTCTGTGCAGATCCATGCTGCTTCTCTTTCTCATCACACTTGGCTTTTTAAGGATCAGGAAATGGATGGACACTTGTTGCTCTCTTTACTACGTTTCCACATCTTTTTTCTCCTACTGACAATCACTCTACTAACTATGCAGTCTGTAGTAATGAAAAGTCAGGTCATGAAGAGTTATTGTTGTGGACCTCAAGTCCTCACCCTGCTTTCTAAAACAGAATTTTCATTTTCCATTATGCTGCTATTGCTGAATGTGACTGATTTTTGGCCTGAGCTCCAGAAGCCTCTCTGACCTCAAGCAGAAGGGGAGCTATTGGTTCAGCGCTAGATCACTGTATAAGTATGATGTGTTTATTATCTATTATCTTTGTTTTATTTCACTGCTTATCAACTAAGATTTATAATTTAATTCTTTTCTTACTTATAAAATTTGTAGCAAATACTTCAGATCTAGTGGGATTTTGCTTGTGATTTTTTTTGCTTCTTCTTCCATACTCTTTTGTGCCCTCACAGACTGAAGTGACTCAGCTCACTATGTATTTTTTCCCTTTGTCTCCTTCCCCTCCAGTGCTGTCTTTTTCTGGGTGGTTGCTATCTGCTCTTTTTTCTTTTGATGTTTTTGCTCTACTATTTTTTTAATAATGTAAAATCCTAAGTTTTACACTGTTCCTCATAGTTACCATCCATTTGCTTCTCCTGTTCCATTTTCTTTGCCGTTGTGCTTGCTTGCTTTCTTTCTTTGGTTTTCTTGAACTTGCTATAAGCTGATGCCAAACTTAGCATCAGCTATAAATTGCAAGAAAGAGTATCAGAGAGAAAATAAGTTCAGCAATGGAATCAGAAACTCAGTTATCAATGTATCTGCTTCTAGTTTTGTACTGATATTCGCGGATACTCTACTGTGTTTCCCTGATACCTTTTTATATTATCCTCTCTTTGTTGCTGTCGTGTCTTTATTCCTGTTTTTTATTTCTGCATCTGATTAGTATTATTAATAGTAACATTGGGTATTACTTACAATTATAGAGATTAAAAAAGACAGTGCACTGAGAGCAGGTGGTCACACTTGAGATGGAACACTTTTTGGGATCTTCTGAAATTCTGTTACTTACGTGAGTGAGGAGTAGAAATCAAGGGAGCAGTGAACATGAAAGGAATTACTCATTCCAAGCATTTGCTTTCATGTTCTTTTTAAAACCAAGCACAGCTAGTTTATGTGTGTTTTCTGTGTGAGTTTAGCTGAGCACTGTAATCTTGACATCTGAAAACTCAGTATATATAGTTAGTGGAAAATAAACCCGACCTCTGTATATTTTTTCACTCAGAGGCAAATGGTGAATAGGCTAGCCTTGAGAAGCTGTTTGCCTCACCATCCCACATTCTTTCCTGTAGTGAAACAGTGTCTAGTTTGTCAGTGGTTGCTGGGGTTTTGAGGAAGGGAGCAGGGGATGCTGTAGGCAAAAGGACCTGTTTGTGCACTTGCTCAGGTTATGGCTGTTAATGACATTGAGGTTATCGCTCCTGTCTGGTACATCCTGCTGTGCCGCTTATGAGGCAATACCCAGCAAGTGATATCCTGTTGTTTGTAGCTTCTCTTTGATGTTTATTATTTGATTTGGGAACAAGTAATACAATGGTGAAGGTGCATCAAAACTGTTTCAAATATTTGACTTAATGTCTTAAATTCCATGGGACACCAGTGTGTCTTTATACAATGGTATAACTACATGTTGTAGTAGGTACTAATTGCATAACTACTGTAATGTCATGCCAACAGCTTGGATTACCTTTTTTTTTGTGTGTGTGTGTGTCTAGTGGTTAATTAACCTGCCTTTTAAAATTAGAGCTTCAAAAGCAAAGCATTCTGTTCCTCAATCAGATGGGATTGTATTGGGTTTGCACCCCTTGTATCCCATAGCATTTCAGAGACTGTCTTTACATTTATGAAAGTACTAGTTATTTGTGTTGGAGAAATAGATCGATTTCATCGCTTTAAGAATTAACAAAAAGCTAATTCTCTGATTCTTAATTCATTGACTATTTTGTTCTCAGATCCAGTTTCTACAAGCCACTGGGCATTTAAAAGCAAGATTTAAAAACAATCAAAAACCTCTGCCAATTAGATTAATAAATTATCTGTGTAGAAAATATGGAACAAAATAACTAAGCATTTCACTTTTAATTAAAAAAACTCCCTTAAATAAAACAAAAACCCAACAAACAACAAACTAGCAGCAGTAGTAGTGAATATGCTAAACACCATAAATATGCCCTAGGAGTGTTAGAATGGTGACCATGAGTAAATCTGCCATTCCACCTCTGTGAAACTGTTACCACTGCCATATATAGTTGTAATGCTATGAAACGTAAGAGCGAATACAGTGCAATTCTTTTCCAGTCCTAACAGAATGTGAGAGAAGAAAAATGGATAGATAAACGTTGCAAGTGGAAAGCTTGCAGTAAAATTTCCCACTTCTGAACACAGCTTTATATAGAAATTTATTCCTAAATTTATGGGCGTTTGTTACCTATAATGCCCTGGTTTGTGTTTGGCTCTTGTATTTTTCTGTGGTGGATTCCTGTTCTTTGTTCTCAAGAAGTGACAAACTCTATAATACAGTAAGAACTATAGTCTACTTTAGGTAGATGTAGCTTCACAATCATTGCATTATGTGAATTATCTTTATTTCTAATTATATTATGATCTACCAAGAATTTCCAGATCATCTGTAAAGCTTATCATAGTTGCCAATATTTGCAGTCTCAGAAAAAACATTGCTGATAACAGCAAGATATGTGTATGATAAAGAAGGAGAATTTATTGACAATCCAGTGGTAATTAGAAGCCAAAGGGTATTTTGATTCTGAGATAACTGTTACAAGATAGGTAACTAAAAAATTTAGGGATTTACTCAGTTTAACAAAGATTAAAAATTTGCTGTTGCTATCGTTAATCAGCAGGCATTTATTCATTTTGCAAAATCACATCAGGAAAGAGGATTTGTAAATAGAGAAATTCACTCCCTATTTTCAGTGGGAATGCTTATCACCTTTGTAAACCTCTGGCTACCAGCCCTTTTCATGCTTCCCTGTGGTAACTGGATCTTTCTGGGTATGTCAAAGACATCTTTATACAATTCCTGTAACCCTTCAAACAGTGTGTAAGGTCCTGCAGTGCTTCCAAAGGAAGGCTTTGGTGTCTTTGCACAGATGTAAGAGTACTTTTGGCACTGTCTTGTGCACTTGTATTGCCTTCTCAACCCATAAACATGCATACATACACGTGTTTGCCATTCTTGTCCACCCTTCACCAACTAGGAGCTAATGGGATACAATGTCTTTTTCCTTTGTCCTCTGTCAGTCTCACTGCTGTTATACCAGGTGTTCCCTGGATGTGTTCTCAGACGTACTTTAACAAAGTGTTCTCAGTGTGGATCCTGTAAAACTCGTACCAGCAATTTTACTACGGTATTTTCATTACAAAAGGCATCTTGTTTCATAATAATATGTTGTATTCATTTTGAAGATGTCCTCACATCTTACAAGAAGCAATTCTAAAAAGGTGGTAGATGCTGTTAGTTGGTACTTTGTTTTCCTTGTAAAGTCAGCATGGTATAAAAAATTCAGTGTGAAAAAATGATTTTTAAAGGTAGATGATGCCTTGATGGTACCTTGTTATTTAGTTAATGTATGCCTTCTGTGATATGGTAGCTGCAGTATATGCTATTTATGTCACAGAAAATATTCAAAAATAATTGCTGACAAAAGCTACTTCACAGGTTGACTCAGAGGTACATCTTGTAATCTGAATGTTAATATTCTGGATAGCTAGGCAGAGAAAACTATTGATGTAGTTTGAAGATCGTGTAGAGACTAGTCAGGATTTTAGTTAGGGAAGTGGGCATGGAGAGGGATTGAGATACTTGAGTTTTCCCAGCTTCACTGAAATTTTATGTCTATTGAGTGTATAATTCATACAATATGTAATATTTTTGAAAAGGTAAGATTTTTTGCTAGTCAGTTGGAAATGTTGACTTTTATATCTCACGGATTTATGTCTTTTCCAGAAGCAATTTAGAATCTCCTTAATTTTACTCTAGAATCCAAGCAGCCCCTGGTTTTACTGTGCAATTCTTGACTATCTATCACCTGCTTTATTTTTTCCCTTAAGCTTAGGTTGGTGTTACAAAGAAGCACTGTTAAAAAACGGAGGTCTGATTCTTACCTCCATTACATATGATCTATTTCCATGTGATCCATGCAGAGGATGGAGGAGCAGCTACCACTGAGATCAAACAGTTTTTCCAGCTCAAATTATCATGTAGGTCTTGGCTTTCAGTTTTAATGGACCCAGTCAGGACCTCTGTATTTCCAAAAAGGAGATCATCCTTTTATTGTGGTTGTAGCTGTTTTGGGAGCAGAGAAATGTTGAGAATGTTGTCAAGTGAAATGATATGTTGCGTTTTCTCAGTAATACAGTTTTTACACCCAGGAGTTGAGCATTTTATTCCTCTCTCATTGACCTGCAAAAATATTGATTCTGTGGCCTTTGTTATCATAAACTATTGTGTCATAGATGAAGGTAAACAGCATTCTTACCTCTCTGGGTGTGTAGTCAGATAACCCAGGCTGCAAACTGGAAAGTATTTTTCCAATCAGGCTCATTGGCCGGCCTAGCAAACTCCACGGGTATCTGTATCAGCTGCCTTGGAATTGCTTTTGATGTGATTAGGCTACTAATTATCTGTCTCAATTCTTTTCTCCCTCCTGATGTTTTCTTTTGATTTACTTTGACTCAGAGTCTGCATTCAGTGCATGTTTGTTTTTGTATTTTGTCTAAAATCCTTAATGATAGCTTAGACTGTCCTCTTTTGGTTGAGAGTTTCCCTCTGTTGACATACATTTTTCTGTTAAATGGGTGCATCAGGATTTTTTCTTAGCTGGTGCTTTGCAAGGTGTAAAAACAATGTTTGGTCAGGGTGCATATATATGTGCATATTTGTTTAAAGGGTGCTAAGGGTTTTACAGTCTGAAAGAGAATGTGCGTAGTTACTTCAAAGCCATAATAAATGTTTACTACTCAAATTCACCAGATAGTAACCTTACAATTAAATTGTTATGTAAAGTTAGTTATATAACAGCAGAAGTTATTGTATTAAGGCCCACTTTGCAAGGAAACCAATGACAAAGAAGCCGTGAAACATGCTAATAAATTGTATGCTATAGCAATATATTGACTTTTTATTGCTTTTCCACAGGCAGCAGATTCCTGTACAGTTATTATTACCTACATTATCTGCTAGTTTCCTATCAAAAAAGATTCAGTCTATTGAATCATTAATCTAATATTTATCATTCTTATTGAAAATCCACTAGTGTTAGCACTGTATAAAATATTGACTTAAATATACTGGTTTTGCTGAAGATTAAAAACATATTAACCTGAAAAGCACAGTATTTCCTAGGACATTTTAAAACTACTCATTGTGGATATTTGAAATGCCAATTTTTCTATGTTGTCTGAGGAATGATTTTTTTCTTAAATCTTTAACATATAGTAAGTGACCAGTCCCATCCTGATTTGAAGATGCTGAGTGTTCATCCAACACATATTTGAAATTTTGATGTGTATTGCATTAGTTACTGAATATCAAGAATAAAATTTTTACTCATACATAGAGTGTAAAATGGGATCTTTTGTAGCAGCACACGGTCTGTTTAGAATGATATAACAGGCGCTGAATGTTCAGATATCAAACAAAATGCCATCTTTCTGTAGAAAAGAGGTGTCAAAAAGTTTCTTTGTACCTTTAACGCATGTGATTATGTAGTACAAAATGCAGAGTTTGTAAAATTTCTTGAATATACAGGCAAAAAATGAATAATTCAAAACAACTCATAAGTTCTACATTCTATTGTATCTTTTATAACGCAGGCAGAAGATAGCATTGTGTTCCCAGTAGAGCTGAATTTGCACAAGTTACACCTCGGAAAATGCCAGATGGTCTATGGTCTACTTTTGAGAGCTGTCACATATGTAAAGATTTGAAAAAAGAAAGACAGCTGAATGAGAGCAGTGGATCATTAAAGAGAGAGTGAGAGTCCCTGGGTATCACTGTGTTTTAAGAAGCATTGTGTCGTTCCTCATATTACACCTTTTTTTTTTTTTTTTTTTTAAGATATACACAACCTTTTAAAAATAAGGTAAAAATATTTCTGTTTTAAACTGAGGTGGTTGTGGTTTAATCTGTCAGTTGCTTTTGTTCTTTATGCTAGAATGCGGTCATATGGTTCCTAATTGGTTTCAAGTGTATTTTAACCATAATATTCAAGTCTCCCTAGTGCAAAATTATCAATAAAGTTAAAATAAATTTAAATTGAGATAACTAATCCATTTGGGGTTTTATTCCATTTTGATTTGACCTGGATATAACATTTGAATAGTGTAAAGCCAGTCAGCTAAAAAGTTGTATGTTAATGCTAGAAGACTCAAGTACTTTGGGAACAGGATAAGTTAATAAAAAATTAAAATTAGAAAAACATAGAAAACTCCAAAACCCTTAGTAAAAATAATAATAAAAGCAAAACCAAAATTGTTTAGATATTCCAAGACTTTTCATTCACCCACAATTTGACAGAAACACATCTAATTTTTAAGATTGAATTTTGGATAATTTGTCAAGTTATTGTATCATAGCAAAGACCCCAAAATACACAAACAATTGTAAGCTGCCACCACCAATTTAGCTGGCTTGGAAAAGGTCGTAACTGCCAGTTTTAGAAACCGGCATCAGACACACAGAATTTTTAGAATAGTCTTTTAGAATAGTATAGAATAACTTTTGTTTATAGAGGAAGGTTAACCCCTCCCCGGTAATTCTACTTTATTGTTGCAACTGCACCACTTCACAGTTGGGGATCATAGGCAGTGCAGACTGAGGAAGCATCATTACATGGACCATGAAAAATACTGTTCCTTAATGATGCAATTTACATTTAAGTGAGATAATGAAAATAAACTTCTTGGGTGCTATGGACGTAAACACTGAATTTTAGAGAGTAAAATTTTGATTTCTGATGTTGACAGATATTTTTGACTGTGGTTAGCTCTCTGTTGCCTATTTTTAAAATGGAATGAATGACTTGATTTTTAACAAAATAGATTTTCCACATACATGGAAAGGGAATCTACACAAAGGGTTCCTGGTAGTATATTTTTAATGATTCTTATTCATACAGGAAAAAACTCCCTAAAAAATTTGTTTTGGGACCTTTATATAAGTCTGGAGAAGTTCATTAAATATATACTACAAATTCAATTTCAAAGTGAAGAAAGTGCCTTGCTTCTGTTTGTAGATTTTGCAAACACTAATGCAAAATTGAAGGAGAAGCATTATCAGAAGAAGCTTTGAAGAAGCATTTTCAGCATTGTCAATAAAAAAGTCTTTGGACAACAATTAATTGTTCAGGTATCAATGTTTTACTCCTGCTCTGTTGGCTTGGAGGTTTGTGAGCAGTTACTGCTGGTAATGGAAGTGAATGATCTTTAATCTTTGTCTTCCCTGTAAAATCTTTGGGGAGGCTAAAACCTAAATGTTTCCTCCAGCCCTCTCTTTATTTGCAGAAACAGAAAATTATCACTTTAGTCAAGTAGGTTCAAGCATGGTTACTTTGACCTAGATTGATGTGGGCAGTCAAGTCTATCTTCTGAAAATCTTAGTGGCTATGAGCAAAAAAATCAAATGGTAAGAAAAAAAAATGAACCATTTCATACTTAAATTATTCGCCTGTTGAATGTGTCTAGGATGTAAAGTTTAAGATTGGTACGAAGTTTAGTCTGAAAAAGTTTATGATAGTTGGAGGCAGCAATCTCAGAATGATGTCAGTGTCTTGAATAAAAGGGAAGCATTGAGACTTTGTTAGGCAAATTTAGAACTGAGAATCTTTTTATAGACCATGCTGGTCTATATGACCCAGTCATATTTGTCTGAAAATTTGGTGACTTGTACCTGAAGTGATCGCTGGAGATGTTTCTTTTTAAAGAGAACTAATTAAAATTATCTATCTGTTTTATTACCTTGGACACAATGTAGTATATATATTATTGTGTATTGTGTACATCTGAAAATGGATGTGAACCATCTGAAAAGAGAATGAACTGCAGCACTGTTTTTCTTTACCCCTGGCACTAATTTCTCTTCAGTTGAGTCTCTAGTAGAATCTAGACTTTCTCCTTGATATAAAATTTATAAATAGTTGGAGATTGGACTGTCTGAAAACCTCTTTATGTCCAAGCATGATGCAGTAGTGTTTTGATTAGGAGAGGTGATTAAGCCTGTTTTTTGATTGTGAAATTTTGGTGTGTTACTATTTGTATAGTTTAATTAGTTTTCCAATGAAGTCTGCATTTTTTTCTAAATAAGAATTGTCAAATTGAAATCACTTTTGTATTACAAAGCTTTACATAAAAAAAAAAAAAAAACAAAAACCCTGCATCTTTTCTTTGGTTACAGACTTTAAATACACAGGCAGTCTCTTTTCTATGTTATTATAGTTATGCTTCTTTATTGATACAGTAGCTCAACAGAGAATGATCAAGTTTCATGCTTACTCATTAGAATGAGTTTATAACATGTACTCTCAGAGTCTTAACTAGGTCACTGCAGATTCTTGCCTTAACAAGTTTTGTATTTTTTTTATCTTTGACCATTTCAGTGTGTTGCCATTAAATTCCCAACTGGCCCACTACAGCTATTTCTAAAATTGTGGTTCTGAGTTGAGGAATATGAAGGAGGGAACTCTGGCTTGCCACAACTGTTTGAATGCATGTGCCTTCTGGTTACCTCCTCCTTAAAACCAGATTTTGATTGGTTTTGTACTTCCCAGCAATCCATGATCTTTATGAATTAAGCTCAAAATGTTGTTAGTTACCTGGATACTCCCATTCTTCTTTAATATACTGGTCTGTGATGGCTGTGTGTTGGGGGACCCCTACTGTGTCACTAAGGTTATTTTCTGAAGACTGACAGGTTGACCAACCTGCAACTTAACTTCTGGTACTGCGGTCTGTATATTCACTCCAATATCTTTTTCTCTCATTTGATTGTATTTCCACCATTATTCACTTGGCTCCCTTAGTACAAGTTTATCTCAGTTTTGCTACTTTGTTTGCCACACTTTTTCCTTTCTTCAAACTGCTTGCCTTATTCTCTCTGTGTAATTCATAGAGTCTTGCAAACCTTTCCTTGCAGTGCCAAATGGGGAATCTAGGCCTCATGCATACATGATATGCTTTTTGAATGCCTAATAATATTTTTAATTTAGAGATATTTTTTGCTTTCTTTTTTTGATGGGGGAATGTTAAATTGTCAGTCTGTAGTTAGATCAATAAGAGCAATGACAGTTCCATTCCCAGTCTAGCCTAAAATGTTCAGTTATCAATTTACAATTTAAATTAACCCTTTCTTTCTTTCCTTTTAAGCGCAACCTCAACGTTTGCCTCAGCCAAATACTTCAGCACTGGAAAGGGGTGAGGAAGAAAGTGGCAAAATCCAGAATGGCCACGTGGGTCTGAGTAATGGAAGTGGACTTCACAACGGGGTCAAGCACATGCCTGCAGATAACAGAACACTTTCAGCTCCTGTTTCAGAAAAAATGCACAGAAAAATTCAATCCACCTTGTCTGTCAACAGCAACAGCAGCAAGAAGAGTAAAATAAGCTCTGTATTTTCTCAAAAGCCAGGTACTTCACCAGAAGGTAAGCTGATATTCTTAATTTAAAAACCCCAATCTGAATAAAGACCATCCAAGCCCCATTCTCACCAAACATTACACAATTAACTGAAAGTAATTGAAGTGTGTGAACTCATGCTCCAGAAGCAAATAGAACCCATTATAATAAAAGACATGCTTCGTTCCCAAAAGAAAATAGTAAGTATTTGAAGGAAAGGAAAGCAATTGGAGAGTTCTTGCTTTCAAACATTTGATCAATATCGTCTGATAATGGATAAGTCTCTGTAGTTAGTATCCTGAACTGATAGAAACTCCTGTCAACATTGTCACATATGTATCAGAAAAAAACACTAAAGTACTACTAGTTCAAAGCATAGTAAATATTTAAATCCAGTAATGGTAGGCTCCATGAGGGTAGACTTTGCTTTTGAAATATTCTGTTAACAGATATCCTGGCTAACCATGAAGTCTGAACACTAGATAATAAAATTTCAACCTGTCCTTCAGTGTTTAGCATGCCTTATGCTATATTTGGGCTGTAAATAATGTGCACGAAAATGCTTCATAGTCCTTCTGCACAGCTTAAATAAGAAGAAATAAATAATTTCCCTTATGTTTTAGCTCTGTCTCTGTGTTCTCACTGCTTGCAATTACACTCATGGTCCCAGAGTTCCTGAGTCTCTCCTTGATCCACTGCCTTCCCATTAGCACTAATATACTCGATGAGCTTTGCTATTGCCCATTACGAGAAGGGTACAGGTGCGCTGTAAATTTTATTGGTTTGAGGCAGGCATAGATGAGACTGGTTGAAAAAAACCCTCCAGACCATGGGTACAAACACAGATTCTTAAAGAAATGGGAGACAGTACTGTTCAGTGAAATGGGGAGGATTCTCAGCCTAGATGAAAGGAAGAGGGATCAGAAGGACTGCATGTAGTGGCCTGAACGAAGTCTACTGATGTCAGTGGAGTGACTTCTCTTGACTTCAACTACTTCACTCAAACTTACTCAGTGAATCTGTGTAGTGATATCAAGAATGGCTTCACTCAGACTGTTCCATGGGCTGGTCTCCCTTGTTGTTGTTTATTTTTATGTTTATCTTCAAGAACCTACTGTTATTTTTCTTTTGTACTTTCAGTCCTCTAATGTTTCTTTCCAAAATCACAACTTCATACTTCCTGTATTCCCTTTTCTGTTATGTGAAGTTTCTGTTATATGGAGTTCACCCTCCAGCCTGATATTTTTCTTATATGTTTTTCCTCAGTGCACTTTCAAAAAAACTTAAGAGACCCAGATCTGTTCATATGACTGTACAAAGCGCAGGCCTCTGAATTTAAGAAATTCAACCTCTGAAAAAAAAAACACCTGCAGAGTTCTAAAGAGACAGTGCCTTCCCTGTCCTTTCCCCTATACAATTAATTGTGGCAAACACTTTTTTTTCTTCTAAAATTATATTGTAATAAGTACAGTTGATGGGATTTTTTTGTTGTTTAGTAAGCATGAAAAAAAATTATGTCAAATTACTGAATATTTGAGAAGAAAATTAATAAGATACCTTCAGATTTGGCTTTAACGTCTGATTTTAATATCCAACACATGATTGGGTTAGTTGCCTGAAACTTACAATATTTTTATGTACAGTCAGAAATGTTGTTATTTTTAAAGGCATATATGTGTAGAATTTAGATAATTGCATTGTGTTGTCAAAGTACAGATACAGGATAATTCTTACTGTTACATTTGGTTTCTTGAGTCACCTAATAGCTAAAATTAAATATAGTTAATATTGTACATCTAACGTTCTAATGCTCTAATTTTGAAAGTGGGAAATTGGATATATGCTCTCAATAGCTTGACCAGTGCTGCTAATGTCTGCAGCTCTAAGTTTTCTGTTAACTAATCTGACTGAAGCACAAGTTTTATTGTGCAATGATTAAAGTATGTCTGGTGTATTGGGATATGCCAAAAAGAGAATATTTGTTTTTTAAAATAATTTTCTGTTTCTGAAATTTATTTTACTTTGCAGTTCTCTGACAGACATGTTTTATATTTGTGCAACCACATCTGCATGCACACATGTACAACCCTTCTGACAGTTTCTTCAGCTTTTAATGTACCCTATGGGGGCTTCATGGGGCAACTATAAGCTATAAGGAATACTCTTATCAAGCTGTTGCCTTGCAGGAAGTATCGTTACATACTTTCTCTGTCCTATCATCCCACAGTGTCTTTTATAAAATGCACAGTCAGAGACTCTAGCAATGATCACTTGAAATATCTAAATATTTATATAATATATATATATATATAAAATAATACAAATTGAAATTGATTTATCCATAATTTAAAAATAATTTTGTTATTACTATAAGTCATGTTAACCCCTTGTGACTACTTCTGGAAGATCTGCTCTCTGATATCTGGTAAAAAAGCCTTATATAATTAGGCAGGTTATTTGTTCGAAGGAGTTTAATTGCATTTGAACCATATATATATATATATATACATATATATATTTGATTAATACATCTAACTATACCAAGCCAGAAGGGTATATCAGTAAGCTCAGTGACTGAGGATTGCATAGACACTCTTTCAAAATGGTATACATAGTTTAATTTGAACCTAACTTCTATAACTTCGATGAATGATGAATCATACTTTTATGGGCAAAGAGACGTTTTTCTGAGCCATTGCCTCGTCTGATCCAATGACGTTTCTGTAGCAACTATTGAAAAGACTTACAGGAAGATGGAAAAGATAGGAAACGATTGGAAATTATTTGCAATATTGCTTAACTGCTTGGCTTTGCTTTAACTTGTACTATGTTAACCTCATAAGCCACTGGTTACTGCTGAAGAGCTGCTGGGTTTGAATTTACTTGAAGGTGTGTGTTTGTGTTTGGATACATCTATATAGTAATATAACTTCTATGCAGTACCTTATGTAGTCTTATGGAGAAAGAGACAACCTATATTTATTTTGAACTGTGAGTATGGAATGATGGATCACCTGAATTAACTCACCAACTTAGTTTAATGTGACATCCAGAAAATTTTAGTAGAAAGAAGTGCAGGTAAACTTGTACACTTATAGATATTTCTATTAATTTTATTTTTGCTATTTCTTGTGTAACATCTTGGATTTTGTAATCTAATTAATAGAGTTTTAATAATTAATTCATAGATTTTCTAATTAATAGATTAATTAATTTTCAGGTTAAAACCTGAAAATACACATCCTGAATTTTCACTGCATCTGCCTTGTCTCCCTCCCTGAGTGTTCTGCTCTGTTGTCAGTCAGGAGAATAGCTGAAATCAAGTGAAGGAAAGTGGCCAGAGAAAAGAAAGAGATAATGTCCTCAGAAGGAAGAGAGGTGAGAATTCTAGTTGTCAAGTTGTTTAGAACATAGAAAAGAGAAAATATTTTTCACCTTTTCTTATTCCCTTCCAAAAGCTGCATTCTTCTTGATTCTTCTTAAAGGACAAGATATGAACATTTCTGGAGCACCACAGCTATTTGCAATGCAAGGGAAGTCCAGGTCTGGTACTTACTTTGCTCTAAAATATCGTATCTGTTGACAGAACAGAAAGCCTGGAAGGGCTTGAAGCAGGATCGAATCAAGAAACATTTGGGCTTTCCATCCATTCTGTGTGGGAGCTTATTTGGACTCATGCTTATTTAAAATGTAGCGTGCTGCTTCATATACTGCACGTTTCTGTATATGCACTAGAAAACTAAAAGAAGTTCAGTGTTACTTTACCCTGAATATCTCATCTTCCCATGAAGGTCAGTAGTGCTCTTGTTGGCCTCCAAAGTACTAGACAGTTCTAATGCAAGCTGTGAAGTCCTCGATCCCCCCAAATTTCCCCCATTATAGTTAAGAACTCTTATTAATTGTTCCAACTGCAAAATCTCATTCTGCTGTGGGTCACATCTTATGAACTTTTGGAATTGAAGCTGTATTGGAAATGCTTAAAATGTAGCAGAAATTTTGGTAGCGGTAGTATAAAAGCATTAAAACCTCCTTTTTTCAAATGAGTCAGTTGTATATATGACCCTGGGATTAGCTCGGTTACTGCATGGTGCTAATAAAGCCAAGGTTGTGGGTTCAATCCCTATACAGGCCATACACTTAAGATTTGGACTTGATCTTTGTGGGTCCCTTCCAACTCATAATATTTTGTGATTCTGTCATATGCAGTTGTGTCAGCATTCCAGAATATGCTGTTTAGAAACACATCCAGTGAGACTTAGGAGGGTGTGAGTGTACTCGCTAGCTCTGCTTTTCCTCTGCATCTATTATTAATCCATATTGTCCCTGAAGAAATCTTACTCAGCTCCATTACTTACACTACAAAAAGCCAAAGTATTTATGAAATAATAGGAGTGTCACTCTTAAAAAGCAGTTTTTAAACACTGTTTCAGTTCTAAAGATTTTTCAAACGTGCTAGATAGGTTTCAGTACATATTGGGAATTAAAAAAAAAAATTAACTCAAAGAAATTTTAATAATATTTTAAGTTATTGATGCCATAGGTGTCACAGTTCGTCCAGAATTCTGGTTGGTAGACCACTAACAATGAGAATTGTTACTGTCTTGCCTTGTTATGAGTAGTGGAGAAAAACGACTTGGAAACATGAAAAAGCAATTGTAAATGAGTAATAAGGAAGACAGCCTAACTGCTGTGTTCAGAAGCATCTATATGTGTCCAGAGCAACTTAAAGAAAAGAGGAGATCTAAATGAGACAACAGTGAGGCAGCAGAACGTAGATTTAGATGTCAGGAAAGGAAGAAAAATGAGTAACTGAATACCTACGTATGTGTATCAGAGTAGTGGAAGGTAAGTAATAATGACATATGCAGATTTGGAGGAGGAAAGGGAAGAAGTTGGGCAGGGGGAGGGATGGAAGAGGAATTTAATTGAGGAGGTAGACAGGGCCAAAGTAACTACTTACTATTTTGTAAAAACCAAACTGAATTTTTCCTACCAAAACTTATGAAACTTGATGTTATACAGTTTTTGAATCAAAGCAATCTGTTATGAGAAGTTAAGGATGGAGAGAGGGAATACAGGGTTCAATTCAGTTTTGAAATGGAGCTCTTGCTCTTGGTCAAGTTGGGAACTCACAAGTTACTATGTCTGTTAGGGAAGTTCCCACAGCTCAAGTTATTTTTTGATAATTTGAGTTTAATGCGGTATTTCACATATTCAAAAGGCTTTGAGCATACACAACTAGTGTATTCATTTGGAAACAGTAGATGGTTAAACGATGCTGAGCAGATCATGAGCCTGCCTCCTCTATGTACAGTGAGATCTATTCTTCATTCCATCCCACACTTTCTAAACCAGAAAGACACTAGAAGGCATCTTCTTTACAATGTTTTGTTTTTAGGATAGGTCTTTAGGAAGTGTAATAAGGCTAGATGCAGGAGTGAGGTAGGTAAAGAAAGCCTGCAGCATAGAAGTGAAGCTCTGGGAAAGGACAGGCAATGCAGACTTGCCAACACATTGGAGTTGCCACTCGTACTTTTCCAGAAGAAAAGCATGAAGCAAGCTTCCTCAACTTTCTGGGCTGTATATCTTATGCTGCTGAGCTTAGAGATATGATGAACAATTTCACCCAATGTGTGGGGTTTTTTTAAATCCAGTGTTTAAAATTCAACATTTCAGGGTGCATTTGGATGAGACTTCCCTCACCTCCTCCCCCTTCTTTTTAGTATAATGCAACTTCATCTGTTCTAGATGTTGAATCCAAGCATGGAGTTCGTGGGCACTATTTAACTCATGCTGCTGACTACATTAATTTATTACAGTTTCCCAAGTGATACTGATGGCTTAACTGAAGACAAAGCAAGTCCAGCAAATACCCTTTATGTTAAGCCAGGGTCTTAACAACCACTAGGTGCATATCCATAGAAAGTAGTGAGCAGTCCTAGCACAGCAGCAGACTTTTACTTGAATTAGGAGTGTTTTACTTTGGTTTATATAATTTTATATAAACAGAAAAATTGTTTTCAGTAAACTGTACATTCCTTTTGGGCACATGATTTTCAATAGGATTGGGTTGGGTTATTTTCCTCTTGAGTGACATAAGACCAGCAGTAAGTTTTCTTTTATAAACTCTTCAGTCATTTGATCAGTATTATTTACTGACATTTGGTAAGAGCAATGAATAGCATAGTATTGCAAAATTATCTGCTGGCCATCTCTCTCTCTCAGTCTTTCTTTGTTTTTTAAGCATACATACTCTCTGAAATCCATCCCATAGCATTAAGTGGCATTTGGGCAGCTACTTGTTAGTATCCTGCCAATCTCTTTATTTGGGCAAAAATTTTCATTAACTTTTAGAAATTGATTGAAAGTGGATTTATGTCTGAGCAGGAATTGCTAAACAGTGGGGTTTTTTGTTAGACAAGGTTATATCAGAACAGAGTTGTCAGTCAGGCAGTGGGTAAATAGTAGTATCATATGGGCAAATGTGTGGTTTTTTAAGAAGGCATTTTGAAGAATGCTGTGTTTTAAGCAAAGTTTACCTTTTTTTCTGCACAGAAGTCTTGGAAGATAATTTATATATTGTTTAAGAGGAGTGAGTGGAAAACAGGGCCCGTACCAAAAACAAGTCTTCCCACAGCATCCATTTTAAAAGGTCATGGCCTAGCTAGCATCTAGCTAGTCTCAGTATTTGCAGTGATGAGCATTGGCAATGAAAACTTCAGATTCTAAGGAGGTCTTAGGTATTGGAAATTAGCAGATTTCTTAGTATATCTGTATGTTTGAAATGGATCATTTTACTCCTGAGGTTATATCTGTGTCTCCTCTTTGGGGCTCCTCTCTTGCGGCAGCCAGTGGCAAGTTCCCCATATAGCACGATCTTAGGGAAGCGGTAGTCCTGCTTCCTGGATATCGATATCACCTGGGGAGTCTTTCTGCTGTGCCTTCTGCAAGCGGACTTGACTATCTCGCATTGGCCTTTTTAGCCATCAGCACGCTTGTAGTAAGCGTGGGTAGAGCCCTTCTCAAATCTTCATTCGCGAAGCCCAACCATGACGATATATCTGTATCAAGAGTTTGGAATATAAGCTTTGATGAAAGTTTTCATGTGTTTTGCAACTGATGTGATTTGCCTGATCAGGCAACATTTTAAGTTTCTTGATCAACAGAGATAGCTATTATTTGAAATGCCAAAATATCACATATGCTAGGCTTTGTAACTGTGTTTTCCCCTGTCTAAAAAAAAGTCGCTCTATTATCTAGAGATAACTGTACTCCTTGCAACATGTCAGTTTATTTTCCTACCTTTTTTATTTTTCTGGGAGCATTTTCCTGGGTGCAATGGGTTTTCTCAAAAGAAAGGGGATGGGTAGCAGAGGCTGTGCATGAACCCCGTATGCTGCAGGATCGGTGGGAGGTGTGAAGGCTGCATGCCACTGCTCGGTAGTTTTATGCCTCACCTCTGTGCAGTGCACGCTCTTAAAAAACCTGTGCCGGGGTGGTTTCTTGTTGGCTGGCTGTGCTGCTTTGGCTGTGGGTTGTCTCAGCCGTTGGCGCTGTGTATTCATCCCTGCCACTGCCAGCCCCACACTGCCAGACTGCGGGATGCCTGTAGCACTTGCTGGGGCTTCTGTTCAGGGCTCTGCAGGGGCCCAGAGTAAGCCCCCGCTGAAGACCTCAGCTTCACTTTGATTGTGGGTTTGCCCTTTTTGATTCTCTCTGTGAGACAGCAGAGTGCCTGGAGATTTGTTTTGAGTTGTCTGAACTTGGTGAATATAGTTAGTAAGAAGCTGACCAAGGTCACCATTGTGTGAGTTTATTTACCATTGCAGACATGAAAACCTTTTATCATATGTGACCTGCCTGCTTAGTATGAAAGCTTTTTGGGTCAGTTTGTGACAGGTTGGTGTCAAACATTATAAAAGCAGGACATATGAGCCTGCACGTGCATTTCTCTGAACGTTTTTCAATTCACCTTTTGTGTCCCTTGTACAGTTTCGATGGTCTCTTAAAAGTCTATTTCTTAACTAGAGCCGCACCTTTTCATAAAAGGAGATGATAAAAGGGAAATTGAAATTAAAAAAATATTTATTTGAGTATTTGAAAGGAATTGGATACTAGGGTATGCGAAGATTTTAGAAGTAAAAAGTGGTATGCACATGCAGATGTTTAAAGACATGGACAAACATAAAAATTGTTTTATTGTTGATATTGTTTCTTTTCCTTTAATGAACATAGCCGTTATAACTGGGGTAAGTTATAAGTGGGGCCTTTTGGGCTTTGAATGACAAACTGTTTACACAGTTTGAAGGGACTTTAGGCCTATTTCTTGTCTGGATATTGTCTGTGGTTACATTTATAACCCCTTAAAGTAGATGTTATATGTACCGTATACAGTCTTTGGTTAAATCTGCACAAAGTAGGTGAATATATGTGTATCATATAAAGCAGTAGAAACTTGGATGTGTTGGCTGTGTTTCTCTTTGTCTTGGCATTGTTTAACAGATTTGATGAAGTTTTGCAACAAATCTGTAGCTTTTGGGGATGTGCCAAAAGACTAAAAAAACACTTTTACTTGCATTGGTTTTGAAAAATGCCATGTAGAATGACCCTTTTAACGTCAGGTCTAGCTTTCATACCAGGCAAAATGAAAGAATAATTGAAGATAAGCTTGAGTGTCTTAAAGCTCATCTTTTTTCCCCAAATGTGACTTGGTCTAATAAAATATGCTATCACTGCCTACAGAACAAACCTATTGTAATTTATGCCATTTAGCATAGCTTTGGGGAGCTTGGATCGTAGACAAATGTGATACTGTACTTTGGTGAAATCAAATGCATTTGATAAAGGAACTAAGGTAGATATACTAGTTTGGAATATTTTTTTTTCTTTCAAAGTTTACCCCTATACAGTGTTTGCACCCCACATCCTCACTTTTGTATAGTGCCAATCTGTAGTGCAGCCTTTCTCCATTAATTAGAAAAAAGTGTATTATAAGAATTGAAAAGTACTGGAAATTTGAGACTGCTGTGGTGTAGTGTGGCAGTTCTCAGGAAAAGGTTATCTTCAGTAATGGTTGGCCTATGTAATGAGACTTAAATACATTCACAGAGAAAGAAATTAGTTTAATGAAAACTCAAACCTCAAGAAACTTCAGAGTTAACTTATTATCAACAGTACTGCATCCTGAACACCAAGGCTGATGGAGCTTGGTCCTCAATAAAGACATACCCCTAATTCTTAATTGCATTAATACATCTAATGGGAAAAGAAGAATGAGAAAATCTCTAATTCTTAAAAAAACCCCAACCAAATAAAAAAAACCCACAAAGAAATAGATACTTTTAAGATAACACCAGTGTTATCTGTATCATTTCTTTGTTAGAAAAGACTAAAATATACTCACAAACACACTGCCAGACATTAAAGTAATTAAGTTTATAAATATATAAATTATGTTTACTTCTAGTTGGATTAAAGTGTTCCACTCCTCACTCATCTGAAAAAAAAAAATAGGATTTTGATGTGGTAAGGTTAAAGAGTGGAAGTTAAATATACTCTTTATTCTTAACATGTTGAAAAAGTTTTGAAATTTGGAATAATCTGTAATTTAAAATAGTCTCCTTGGTCTTGTAATCACAAAAAAATTACTGAAGTGTCTTATGCAAAAACTAAAATATATTGTAGTAGTCCCCAGCATAGTAATGAAAAGCTTGTGGTCATCTCTTTTGAAGTGATCTTTATATATAGCACCTTCATGGCTGCATTCCACTGATCATGTCACCCAGCAACAGCAGTCAAAGGAAGTGTTTTTTGGCTGTATAACCTTTTACTGTGGAACTAACAGGTTGCTGCAGGAATATGTGTTTTAGAAAAGGATGAGTTTTGTGTGGCATATAGGTTTATTATTACTATGAAAACACACTGTGACTGTATTTTTATCTTATAATTGCATTTCTTGATAAGAAGCTAAGAAATAGGGGTAATTTATGGAAGAAATTATTCTTCCACCCATTTTATCCAACTGTATTACAACCCTTTAGAGTCGTGATTCTGAATTCAGCAAGTTAGGTAGGTCTAGGTAACAGCATGCTTTGTCATGTGTTAAATAATTGCTACCTGGATAGCTATTAAAAGTCAATATCATGAAGAACATAAAAGCATGATTATTTCAAGTTTGTCCTTGAAATGTGGATCAAAGTTTATGTTCATTGTACAAATGAGTCATTGCAAGAATAGAGAGCAGTAAAGGATATCTCTACTTTATGTTAATTGTTTGTGGAGGTTAAGTAAAATTGTTATATAAAGATTTTCTGAATGGAAAATTAGTTTTTCCATCTGGGGAGAAGGAAATAAAAATAAAGAGGAGGTAAAAAAAATCCTTTTAGCATTTCAGTCAGTGAAGAAGAGATGGAAAAAGAGACCCTCTACAGAGTTTCCATAATAACACTAGTGGCCAAAATTTCTTACCAGGTCTTGGACAATTTTTGCTAACTTTTACCTTTTAAATACTTTTATTTGGATCAACACATCCTCTTCTTGTAAGTCTTGATTTGATGGGTTTTGTAGATTAGGTGGGAAAAGTTCTTTTGCAGGTCCAGAAAGTGCTTTCTGAATGTTGTCCCTTTTGTTTAACCCATGAACTCTGTCTCTGGCCCATCAATAAATACGTATAATGTCTGTGAATGTTTACTTCTTCCTGCAGTTTTTCATATCCTGCATGAAGCAGGCAAGATTCGTTTGAGTATCTTATTTTTTCAGTACCAAAACACATAAAATTTTATTGTGGTGTACTAAAACATTTGTAGAACAACATTTGTTGTTGTTGTGTTAGCTTCTTTCAGCTGTATTTTAAGGACGTGAAATAGTAAAACCTCAATTCCTCACATATGAAGGCTTCTTAGATAGAACTCTTGGCTTCTTTATCTTTTCCCTTCATATTAAAAGAAAATCTGAAAGGAGATTGTACCTGAACAAATCTAACACCATCTCCATGACAACCAGCTGATTAATCGCTATCGGTCTGGCTTTGGTCCTCTTCAGTGAACTGATACTCCCCAGCTTTTTTTAACATGTCTTCTGTGTTTTCTATGAAGGTCATTTATTTAGTGACAGTTTGACATTGTGAAAAACAGCCTTTTAATGCAAGCAACAACTTTCTTTAAAAGCAGCCTTATCTTACCTGTGGTTTCCTCTCAGTTTTACTTCTCGAACAGGGAGTTTTTAAGGTTAGGGGTTTTTTTCCCCCTTCTTGCTTTTTCTGACATTTCAGTTTTCTTTTGAGCGTAAATGTTCATTATGAGTGTCACTAGCTCAGACTTAATGACATTGCAGTACAGGTATATCCAAGCTAAGTGTTGTATCTAAGTAGTATAGGAAGTGGGAGTGGGCTAAGAGCTCATGTAGTTACTTTGCTTCTTGGGAGAGATTTTGCATGTCTGAACCTCTGTTGCTGCATGGCTGTAAGTATTTATTCATGCTTGCTTGTGTAAAGTCATCATTGCACTACCCTGCAGTCAGAGTTTCTGCAATGTTAGATGTGTTTTGAATCAATCAAGATACTTGTCATAGCTCCTACATAATTTTTTCTTTTATAAATTTGTTAAGAAGGCCTGATAATAGTGCAACTGTTGCAAGTAATTGCAAGTTTTCCCCTATGACAGAAGTAACAGCCTGTGAACTGTAAGAACATAACCTCTATAGAACATAACATCTGTAGGTGGTCAGACCAATTGCCCATGTGGCTCAATATCCTGTCATTCCTAACAGCATCTCATAGAAGATACTGGTGATAGAAAGAGTGAGATTCTGCAGGATATTTTCCCTAGAACATTTTCCCAATTTACACCTGTCCGTGGCTAAAGAGTTCAAGGTTTTCAAGCAGTAAAAAGAAGAATGAAAGCTGAGTCTAGGAAGGAAGTATTTCTCCATCCTGAAAACTTCTGTTTTTAAGTTTTCATTTTCTTTCTATTGACTATTCACTGCCTCTTAAAAATTAAATGTGTTTATACATATAATTATGTACAATTGAGTATACCCCTCACTCCTGGAGTCTCCTTTTCACTTGCACTTGTTTGGTTCCAATCTTTGTGTTTACTTGTCATGTCTCATGGATGTATTCTTTGAAGTTATTTCATGTATTTACTCTTTGGGTGCTGTATTTTTTGCAGATGGTTTGTGGGACACCTTAATTATATTACATCATTACATAGTACTTATAAGACATGGATATTGATGTTCAGGTGTAGTTATAAACTCTATTGAAGATTAAAGTAGTGCATTAAAAGGTTTGCCAGTAGATTCGTGTAGAAAAGCAATAGAAAAATCTGTTTTGACTGAATATATTACGTACTGTTGAAAGTAAGAAATGCATTAAACATGCTGTTATGGTGTTTCTAAGGTGCACATAAAACAATACAGGAAGTAAAAATGTTTAGGCAACTCCTTTATTTTCCTTCATAATTACCAAGCAAACAAAACAGATTTAGAAGGGTCAGATGCACTGGAAGAGGCTGAAAATAATTTTAGGTATTTTCCTTCACTAGCTGTTTTGCTAATTTTATTATTTTCAATCACTTTGTATAAGAAGTTACAACTGAAGGTAACAGATACAGATATTTTACATAATAAATGACTGGAGGAATTTATTAAAGCAGATGTTTAGTACTTGGGATTTGCATATAGGGAAGTGGTGACAAGAGACTTGCACCAAAACCAGTCCTGAATTGTAGATGACTTATGCTGCAGAAATGATCATGAAGATGGGAAACATTTTTTGTGGTGTTAGTTTATATTTAGTCTGAATAATTTTCATTCAGCTACTTATTTGACATAGTGATATATCTGGATTTACAATAACCTATTAATTATTTCCTCTTTTTTTTGTTTTTGTTTGTTTGTTTGTTTTGTTTTGTTTTGTTTTTTGTTGTTTTTAATTGTTTTGTTTTGTTTGTTTTGCTTGGTCATGATGTGCTACTGAACTATTACATATGAAGATTGCTGTGTTCACTGTATCCTGGCTTGCTTGTTCTGTGAATTTTTCACCCTCTGTAACATTGTTCTGGGACAAGCATCCTGTGGCATCTGCACATCGGAAGCCTGCTGCTGTTGCTGTGGGGACGAGATGGGAGATGACTGTAACTGCCCATGTGATATGGACTGTGGCATAATGGACGCATGTTGTGAATCTTCAGATTGCTTGGAGATCTGCATGGAATGCTGTGGGATCTGCTTCCCATCATGAAATATTTATCCCTTTTTATTTTATTCTCTGTAAAACTGGAGAGCTTTTCTTTAAAAACATTTAAAGAAAGACAAGATAAGATTTTCACACAACCAACTGGTATTGCACTGCTCATTCCCTTTATGGTTTTTTTAAAAGCAATCCTCAAATCTGTATTCTAACACAGGTTGTATAGTTTTGTATGTGAAACTAAAGCTACATTCCAGCTTCCTTTTGTCTTTGCAAATGGAAGACCTTGTTGAAACCAAATTATAGGCCTGGTACACAGGCTGTATGAAGGCAAAATTGCCATTTGAATTGAGTGATAGGTTTTTGGTCAGAGAACAGACTGCAGAGCAAATCCTTACCTACTTTAATATTTAAACATTCAAATGCCTTCATGCATAACATGCCTTTATGGACTTTCTGAAAATCAAAATATCTTTATTTCTATCTCTTTGGGTTGAAAGCAACTTTGCTCTATTATTTTAAACTTAATTCAAATGCCAGCATCAGAAATATGCTGTTGTTTTTGCTACAGTGGTCAAGTTAGCAATATTTCTTTTGATTTTAGTATCTCATTGGTTTGAGAGAGAGATTCCTGGTATTTTCCATTGTCAGTATTGATGCTATCTAAAAAAATGTAGTTAAGTGTAAGTTTTGCCATGGACTAGAAGAGTACCAAGATTTCTTTGTTATCAATCAAGACAGAATAGAGAGCTTATATTTTACTTCAGTACTATTATTACTTGAAATGCTTCTTTTTAGAAAGAGACTTTTGAAATCTGTGTAGGCATGAAATATATCCTTAGAGTAACAAACTAATAGACTAACAAATCTCCAAAATTTGGTTATAAGGGGGAAATTATTAGAAGTTAACTCAAGAATCTAACCTGTGCTTTAAGTAGCACAGTCAGTGTTTGCGGCCTTAGAGCCAGTGTCACAAAAGTTAGTATTTATTTCTTCACTGTGTGAGAAAGATCCACAGAGGGTAGCAGAATTTACCCCAAATATAAAGACCAAATTAAAACTCACTTGACCAAGGAATTCTGTCATTGAATGCAAAAAGCAAGTGAAAAAATGTTTATAAAAAGGGTTATCACATTCTGAGATTTAGGTAATCAAGATACCCATTTTCTTTACCACCTGCTAGTTTCTTCCCTCCATGTCTGAACTTTTCTTTGTAAACCACCTATACGTCTTGATCTCACATACTTAAACTTTCCTATCCATACTTCAGAATTTCCATTTGTAGATTGCTGGATCTCATAAATTTAGGCCTTGTTATAAGAATCATCAATAGCCAATAGTATATATGTGTTGAGTGAATTGACCATAAATGTCTCTTTATTCTTTAGTGAATTCAGTTTATGCAAATGTGACAAGCTAAAGATCACAGGAGTGTGAAGCTAAGTCAACAAATTGTCTAATATTAACCAAAGCTTCTTCTTGTGAACACTGACTAGTAGTGCCTACTACTGCAACTTATCACTGAAGGTAACATAACCGAATCCTCAGCTATACTGGGGAGCTGGGAAGTGTTACATTTTGCCTTAACATATGCAATATTGTGGTGTACTCTGATACCATGTGGATTCACCCATGTGGATTCATGCAGAGGGTGTCCTAGTCTGGTTTTTGATTTTGATTTTTTTTTCCATGTTTTGGGCCAAATTCTGATCTATGTGGTATCAACTAAGTGCATTTCCGTTCATGTCACAATTTTCCATTGGTTTAGCTCCAGTTAGAGAGCAAAAAAATATTATGATAATAGGCAGGCTAATAAGGAATCACATAGCTTAACTGATAAATTCCCAGCGCTCAGAATCTGGCCCATGGGGCTCAATTATGACTCCTAAAAGTCTGAGCCACACTGGGAAGGGGAAAGAGGTGCCTTGGTTGAGTGGCATTGCCTGGAGCCATTTTACCTTTGTAAGGCATAATGCCTCTGGGGAAATTGGGGGCATCACAGTAAGCACTGGGACTCAATGCACCTTGGGAAAAGTCAAGACAGTGCTTTGTCCATTGTAGGTCTGTAGTTGACACCATCGTGGTGGGACATGTTCTCCGGGGCTAGGCAGCACCATGAACTGTCTTCCCTCATGTCCTTCTGGTGGCAGAGAGGTGAATTATGGGTGTTTCTTGGCTAAATGTGCCTTTGGGGACAGAGAAGTGGTCTTCCAATCTCTTGTCCTACCCCAATATCCATGCCTGCTGGAGCAGTTCCAGTTTTGTGCTTGGAAAACTGCACATTTGTATGTCATGCTTTTAAAATACTAGATCTTACTAAACATTACTTTTACCACAGGATGATATGATTTAAAAAAATAAAAAAAGAAAATACCAATCTAGGGAGTCCTTTTCCTGTGTAAAAGTTACCTATACAGTTTGGCCTGTACAAACCCTTGTCTCTACTTACAGGAACTCAGAAGGGTTTTTGATTTGTTGAAATTATAAAAATCTGGAAAATGTATTTTTTATTAAGCATTTACTTCCAATACTGTTAAAATACAAATAATAATTACAAAAACTTTGTTCATGCATATATGCATATGTGTTCATACTCTTTGTCACACACATGTATAAATCACACATGCAGACATGTCTTTTCCCACTTCATTTGTGAAATACTAGGAAGTGAAAGTAGTGTTATTAAACCTCGTAGTGATTAGAAGTATCAAAGTATTACAGACAATTGAAAAAAAAATTGTGTGTTTTGTTTGACATTTAAAAGCAATCTGCTACTGTTTGTCATAGAGATATTAGCACTTTTGAAAATGTATCTTTGTAGCAGAGAATATTAGCATGTAGTTTAAGGAATTCCTTTCTATATTTATATTCTTAAATTCTGTTTTGTAGTTTTCACTCTATAAACAATCTTGTAAGCACCTTGTGTAATTAAAACAAGTAGAATTAGGAGTCAAATGTGAAAATAGAGTTTAAATAAAATTAAAACATCAGAACTTAACTGTCTATTTTATAATAGTTCTTGTGAACTTGTACAGTGTTTCAGTATATAGTTCTGCAAACTGGCCCATTTGAAAAACTCGCTGTTTGTATTTTATATCAACTGGATGTGCTATTTGCAAACACTATTTTGAAATAAAGATCTTTATTTTGAAACTTTGGGATATCTTTTTCTTCAAATCTTACATTGTTACTCCTCTGAATGTTAATTTCATATAACTTCATGTCTATTTGTGATTTTTCTTCCTCAAGGTGTTATGTTGGTCTTCGAGTGATTCCTACAGAGGGTGAACCAGTGTACAGGAGTTGTCTTACAGGTGGAGCTAAGCCAACTCAGGTACTTAAAACAAGCTGAACCAAGAGTGTAGTTGGTTCACAGTATTGCAGAAGACATACTAAGATCTAATTGTCTGTGTGGCCTGGGAAACAAAGGCTTGTACACAGTACCACTATTTTAAATTAAGGTATATGGGCCATTAGAGGGTCTAAAAAAATTGCTTCTCTGGGCATTGCAGACGAAATTATTCTGGAGTGTGCATCATGAAGTCTTGCCATTGAGACTATTCGTGAAAATAATTGTTTTAGTAAGAGAACTAATAAAAACATAGACAAGCAGCACCATTTGAGAATTATTACAGATGTTCTAGCCAGGAGCTATAAAACATAATATTTCTAGAAAAAAATGGCTGCTGTGAAGAAGGATCAGGATCACTCAGGAGCTTTTTGATTGCCTGATTACTCAATTTCAGCCATAGTACTCAGGTTAAGAACTGTTTGTTGACTTCGATGAAGCATTGTGTTTATAATATTCTAAATGATAAAGTTTTCTGAGCTCTTCACATATTTAGTTTTTTTAATATTGTCTTAGTGGTTGCAATATTTTATCTATGTTCTTGGAGAGCAATGCCAATTGCATTGATGCATCTCCATGATAAATCTCCTATTGTCTGCTCACTTGTAACTTTCTGGAAGGCAACATATATATCATCAAATGAACCATGTATCTGAAATCTTACTCTTGGCCCCAAAATTAAGCTAAACCTTAGAGAAATATCTCCCTGGTGTCTTTTCCCTGTTCTTCTCTTTATTTGAGTGCATACACCATGTGTTGGAAGACTCCATATAGTGTTGATGGTGACACTAGTAGCTCTAGAATCCTACAAGCATTAATCATACTTTTCCCCTTACCTTCTAACCCTTCTGCCAGTTCCTGGCACTTCCAAAGAGAGCAGGGGGACCTTAACTCAATTTCAGCATCAGGATATTGTAAGAAGTTCAGTAAAAACAATACTGTGCACTCACTTCTGTGATGCACTGGTTGAGTGTGCTCAGTATGCTTGAATGTGAAGCTGATTGCTTGTACAAAGCATTTGCTTATGCTATTTACCCATGATTTCATGCTAGTGGCATAAAAGGATCATTCTTCTTTAGAAATCTTTTACTATAGTTGGAAAGAGAGAACTTTCTCTGAATCATCATTCTGCAAGAGTTTAATTAGGTCATCTTAATCTCTATATGGTTTTTAATGATAGGTTCATAGAATGGCTTGGGTTTGGAAGGGATCTTAGGCATCATCTTCCCTCCTGCTGTGGGTGGGGACACCTTTCACCTGCCAGGCTGCTCAGAGTCCCATCTCCAACCTGGCATTGAACAATTCCAGGGATGGAACACTCACAGCTTCTCTGGACAGCCTGTTCCAGTGCACTGCATACAATTCTTTTTGCTTCTTTTATGTATGCATGTTATAGCAATTGTTAGTACATTGCCATGCAGTATTCATAAAAATGGGATGTTAGATGAAAGATTGTGTAGTACCTTTATATCTTTAATACTATCTTACTAATTTTTATTCTGATATGCATGTGCTATTTTAACTGACAAAATACTCCACCATAATTGAGGCTCTTCATATCATCTCAGTAGGGTATATGATTGGTGCCCAAGCACTACACAATCCCTCTTCAATCAGTGGTGTAGGATTCAGCAATCCAATTTGTCTCATCTCCAAGTTGCGTGAAGTGACCACATTGTAAATAGGCTGTACTCTGACTTGTATGTGTTTCACGTTACAATCTGCTTTTTTTGTCACCAAATCCACAGTGCCTGCCTTAGTTTCTTTAGTTTTATCACAAGATGGTATATTTGGCATTGTTTTTCTTTTAAATCTTTTTGTTTAAAGAGAACAGAAAGGGCCTTCATTATGGAGGTCTAGGACAATACCACGATACATGTCATGTTATAAGTTATTTCTTTATCTTTTCTATATTCACTGCTATATGCAACTTCTAGTCAAACACTAGAAGTTGTAAAAATTGTAAAAATTATGTCTTTGGAACTCTGGACTTCATCTAAGTAACTGTAGCTCAATAGTGGTTTATGTTTGAATATATGAAAATCAAAATGCATTGATTCTGTCTTGCTCAAATAAAGAACCAAAAGTTCTATTGAGATGGATTTTGCAGAGTCTTGCAGACTGGCAATATTCAAAATAGTTCTGCTCACAAGAATAAGACTAGTACATTAGTTTAAAATTGATATATTTTACGGTAACATCTATGTATATATGCTACTTTTTACATTCTGTGCTACTTTCAGTTACTGAAGACTAATAAGAAAAAACAGGGAAAAATAAATGTATTAAAAAACATGGGTTTGCTTTCCTTCCTAGGAAATGCAGCTCCATTTGTCTGTTTCTTCATGTGATGAGGAGACACCTTGATTACTTATTTAATGTAGACTAACAGCAGTGATTTAGAATCCACAGCAACTTCAAGGTCATTAGAAGTAGTGTGTGAAGGATAAAGGGAAATGCGGTGCAAGGATCGTGCTACTACTGACAACTGCTCTATCTGTATAAGTAATCTGCTTTACAACTACCTAGCTTTCATGGGGTTAAGTTTAAGAAAATTAAGGTACCCATGACTGAAATTTTATATTCAATCTTGTTTCTTCAGAAAGAATAATTAGACATATTTACACAATTACATTTTTAGTAAACTATTATGTCAGCTTAACTGTAACACATATTCTGGTTAAAGTACATTAAGCAGCAATTCAGAAGTAATTTAGCTGCTGAAGGCATTATTTTCTATCTAATTATTCACAAATTAATGAATAAAATTAAATTCCAATCACTGAAAAAATGAAGCAATGGTGAGAATCAGAACTACAGATTAGTTAAAGGTATGCAATGCATAACAGAATTAAAGCCTTCTTTTATTCAAATTCAATGCTTAAAAAAGAACAAATCCATCATCTTGAAATTTGACTTGTAGCTTGACATTAAAAATAATATGAGTAGAATTTTCAGTGGGGTAAGCACAAAACTAGTTCAAGTAGTGTCACTCTCAATTAATGTACTCAGGTGGTGTGCCCATTAAAATTCCCACTTGTGGGTTCAGCTCTCTATGCAAATGGGGTCATTACCTGGAGAATTTAATTGGGTATGACACTGGGAGTAGGAATTTTCCTTTCAAAATAAACCTTCTTGCATACATTTTCACTAGAAATTTGATTGTTACATATACTTCATATTGTTTGGTTCTATAAATATTTACCAAATTGAGAATGTCCTCACTTATTTAGTTTTTTACAGGTGATTCATAATGCATCAAAATGATTTTTAAATTGTTCCATGTATTGCATATGCAAGTCTTGTAACAAAAACCTGTGGTGAAAATGTATTTTTGGTGTTTCACATCCTTTTAAAGTTGATAGTAATTTTTATAGCATCTGAAAGCAAAACTGTAATGTTTTTTTAGTATAGGTACATGTAAATGAAAACAGATTATTTCATGTAATGTAAATGGCCAGTCTTCGCGAACGAAGAACCGGGGAAGGTCTTT
>NW_020955273.1:1135347-1186561 GCF_003031625.1 Empidonax traillii
GGCTAATTACTTGGCATAATCATTTGTATAAATAAGGCTAGTACTGAAAGAGATTAATCCCAAAATGTGGGCACAAATCTTGTAGAAACACAGGAGTACATGGTTGGAAGAAACTTCTAGAGAACTTCCAGTTCAGCAGTCTAAGCTGAAAGAGTATCCAAAATCATGCTCTTAGAAACCTCTGATAGAGGGAATTTTGGACACTAGAGATAGCTGTCACCAGTGCTACAGTAGTCTTATAGATAGAAAGCTTTTTTCTAACATCCCATTTAATCTTATTTTCATTTCTGCAAGTAAGACTGATGTACCCATGTTCCATTCCCAGTGGATGTGTAGAACAATCACCATTCTCTTGTATCACTTTCATATATTAACCTTTCATATAGTTTATATACTCCTACCAGGTTTTCTCTTGCCTAATCCAAAGAAATTTAGTTCCATTTTCTTCAACCTGTCTTTTTCAGTACAACATTCATTTCAGACATTAATAACTGTATGAGCTATGCTTCTCATTTCAAACTATCACAAGACTGAGAGAGCAGGGATTTTTTTTCTGCTAATAAGAAACAGAGATGTTGGATGGTGTATTGAGGTAAGATATATATTCATGTCTATAAACATGCATGGACTTTGGTAGCACGAAAGGTAACAGTATTTCAATTGCACCTTAACTTCTGTAAAGGGAACAGTCTGAAGAATCAACATTGTGATCTTCTACATAAACCCTTGAAAGATTTTCATGGGGTTTGTAGAACACTTCTTAAAATTTCCAGGATGTCTTAGGAAATAAACTGAGAAAATGAATCTACCATGTCATTAAAGCTTATCTCCATTTGTTACTTTTGTATTTTCTCTCTGTCTCAGCTTTCAGCTACTTGCCATTTCTTTTCAGCACTCAGTTTACTAATCCAGCTTCCTCTGTTTTCACTAAAACTTCCTGTCCCATCCTATTGGCTCTCACTTCTTTTTTGATGCTTAATATATATTTATGAGTTAAAAAGAAGCTACTGAAGACTGACTTTTTCTTATAAAATTTACCTGTAACTTTATAGTAGTCTTGCACTATGGTTTTAAGAATATAGGTGAGTGTGGATTTTAACATAAAAAAGTAACTGATAGGTCTCAAGCAGTAGTTGTCGAATGAAAATATTGATAAAAGGGTGATTTCAGAGAAGTTCTGAGGAAATTGGTACTGTGCCTGCCTCTCTTCAACATTTTTATCACCGATCTGGAAACATTTCTAGCAGAATTTGTAGATGAATCAATAGTTGATGGAACAGTAAATTAAATACATATCTTTTCACAAGGTGCTTATTTAGAGCAATCTGAATCTGGTAGGATGGACCTCTTTTAAGGAAATGTTTTTCCATGCTATGAAAGGGAAAGGAAATATTTAGAATTTACTTCATAGGAAAAAGAAAGATTAATTTTAAACACTTTGAAAAGATCAGAGGGTCATAGTGAAGAAGGTACTGAACAATGGTTTTCAGCTGAAATGCTGCAGTCTTTTAAATACCTTTCAGTATTTAAATGGATCATGCAGTAAGTGGAAGCAGGGAACAGCACATTCTAAGGAAATCAGTTTCAGAACACTACTTTCTGTCCTTCATGTTTTGAAAAACAGAAAAGTCCATAACAGAACAACAAAAATTACTGAGAGACATAAAATCACTTTAAAATAGAGGATTGCAGATCTTATTTTATTTAGGTTTATCCAGCAGAGAACTGAGGTGTTACTTCATCACACTGTACTGGTATCTTCACAGGCACAAATTACAGTGCTTTGAAGCTCTTATTCTGCCAAAGAGTTGCAGAAAGAGCTAAAATCCAAAGCCAAAATAAAATTGATGTCCAATTTCTTACCTGAATGTAGCAGTGAAGATAGTAATGAGTTGAACAAACTATCAAGCTCAGCATTTGATTACGCACCTCCTGATAGCCTTGGCCCACAACTAATGCTTTTCTGAAAGATATGCTTACCCTTAAAAGTCTGTGTGTATGCATACATACATACATATATATATACACACCACATACAGCGAAAAAAATGTACTCGGTAAATGCTGAACTGGATAGAATTTCATTCCTTTTCATATTAGAGAGGTTAAATGAGATGGTGTGGTAATACCTTATGGATTTGTTGTCTAGTGGCAGAAATAGATTATCCTAACTGAAAATGGGGTTCATAGAATTCTTACTTATGTCAAACATTAAAATAAATAGAAATAAATGTTTTTCAAAAAAACCCCCACTTTTATTGGCACAATATCTATATCTTTTAGGTGTAAAAGGAAAGTAGTGGGTTTTTTTTCTTTTTATCAGCTGTGCTCAGAGAGATTATCTAATGAGGAAGTGATGTTTTCTGACCTGTGGCCTGCAAGGAAGATAAATGTATCAGATCCACGGTTCTCCTGGGTCCACAAGGTGGATTGCTCCTTGACTGTCTTCCCATAATAGGTTCTACAGCATCTCTGTGGGTTGGAGTTTTATTTGCTGGGATTTTTTACTTCCTTTCTTCTTTACCCTTGCTGGTGGGAACATGAGAAGTACCAATATATGTGTCTAATCTAATAAAGTGACTTTAAATGGTGCTGGGGCTTTTTTGCCACTGCAGGATCTCTGCAACACAAATATGTATGTCCTCTCTCACATAAGCTCTCTGGGATAATGTGGTGGTCACAGATGATTAGATGATTCCCATACCAACATTCAAATATAGTGAATGTAGGTTATAATTCTGGACTAATAATTCAAATAAAGATTAATTTCTATTGCAAAAATGTAAAACACATTAAATGTTAATTTCAAGGGCAAAATGAAATTGAAGTCCCTAAGAAAATACCTTAAATTGGATGAATTACCTGTAAAACAAATATCATAGATAAAAAGCGAATTTACTTAATATAAAAAAAGTTAATAAAATGGGCTATGAAAGGAAGATAAGCACCAGTGCTAAGATAAATAGTCCACTCACACTGAAATAAAGCATGAAAGTTCATCTATGCTATAAAAGTTTATGGAAAATTTACAAGATAAAGTGCATTCCAGTGTATTAAACAAAGGGCCAATGGGATTTGTGTGTTGTGAGCTGCCAGTAGGCTCATCATAACCATTACAAATCTACTCTGAAATGTTAAAAGAGCAAAAATACAGAGCTAGAAGGTCTAATTCCTCTGGGCAGGGGAAAGGAAGTGGGTACTGACTCTTTTCTTTGTACACTATCCTTCCACACGTTGGAATGCAGGAAATTATAGAGCAGGTGGAGAGGTCAGATGTGTGTAGAGACTTCACTGCATATTTCACTTCCCTGCTCCTTAGTTAGAGGTTAATATAATGCTGTGTTACATTGATTCAGAAATAGCTTTGCATTCCCCTACTCCAGGAGAAATTTAACTCACAAACTATACCATTAGGTTTATTTATTTATTTATTTCCCTTAGGCTTCCTTGGTCCTGGGTTATCCTTAAGGGAGTCAAATGGTAAAATGAAAATTGACCCCTATGGAAATCATTAGTAGTTTGTTAGACTGCATTATGAGACATACGGGGATTTATCCAATGACCAAAATGAATTTTACCCTTTTCTTATCCTGGTTTCCAGAGAGAAAAAGGCTTAAAAATCCACTGTGATATATATGCTTGCAAGTGTCTTTAGCCATTTTTTTGTTCACTACTAATAACTTTTAAGCCTGTTGGTCACATTTAAACCAAGTGAAAAGTGAGAGCAATTGAAAAAAAACAAAACCCAAAGCAAAAACAAAGGAGAGTGGGCTTATTCTTACCCCACTGAGAGGACACTTGCAGAATTTGATCAACTCTTGTAAGCTGTCAGGGAATCCAAGGAAGGGAGACTTACTAAAAATGTTTAGTTGTGGAAAAACCTACAGCTGAAATTCACATTTTGTTAAATGCACAGGAGTTAAACTGAGCCTGAAATCACACATATGAAAAGTAATTCTGCTGTTCATGGAACAAGCTGTTTTGCATGGTTTAAGCTTGACTCTCGTAAATATGAATAGTTTAAATTACTTTCAAAATAATTCATACTTCTTTGTCTCTGGTTTTGTAATGTTTACTTTTGGAAAAGTTATGGTATTTTCCTTTGATGATTCAGGTTTTCCCCACCTCCCACCCCCCAACCCCAGCAAATAGCTTTCTAAATCCATTGTTTGAGGGTAGTGTTCAGGAATAAAACTAGAAATGACTGAAACAATAATTTGGTAGTGGCTAAGAAGAAAAGCCTGAAGGATTGAAAAAGAAACTATCCTGTTATTAACACATTTGCTTGTTTATTTTCTTTTTACCAACAACAACAGCTTTTAACTCAAGACTAAATTTTTAAAGTTTTTGATCCACATACCATGTGGAAGCAAGTTTTTAAATTAAATATCTTCTACTTAAAACAATAACTAATATACTGCATAATTGCACTCACAGTTAGCATTAATAAAATATTATATGTGTAATTTTTACGACTAGAGGTATTGCTGTGGTTGTCATATTTTACTGTACACATAGCTTGATTGTTGCAGAGTAGACATCTGCCAAAAACATTTCAGTTTAGCATGATGAATTTACTGTAACCCTGTCAAAAATCACATAGCAATGCCAAAGTATCACTTTTAATATAGATTGAAAAACAGAAATAAGTGTGTTAAGGAAGGTTTTCAAATTCTCTCAGAATCCAGTCATTACTGCTGTTATGGCCAAGCACGTAGGAATGCTACTGCTCCATGGGGGATTCCTGGGAAGTGAGCATTCCTTACTTAATCAGGGTAGTGAAAAGCAAGGTCCTGTTGACTGTAGGTGCCCTGCCTAGGCTATCAGCACTCAAATGAGGATGCTGGCGCACAAAGGGCAAGCAATTTGAAAAAAAGTGTAAAGACTTTTTGAGGCCTTTTATTAAAATTAAAATGGAAAGGCCACAGTTGTTTGTGATATTTTCTGTGCTGATTATATTTAATATACTTGTTTTTTTACTAATTATGTATGAAACACTTTATCCAGTGCTGCTTGGGTTAACATGCTTATTAAACTCTTGTATTTGAATTATTTGGGACCAATTCTGAGCTCAGATAAGCAATGAAAGAGACAATAAGGAAAAGTACATGCTGACTGGAGGCTTAATGGAAATTCCCTAGGATCTTGACATTTCAGGAAATAGTGTATCAGGAAAGGTAAGTACTCCTGCATCTTTGAAAAAAGAGCTTCAGTGTTGTATGTAGTTTAAATAAATGCAAGATATCTCATTTTTTTCTCAAGTTAGATCTTTTTGTATTTTCAGTAGAGGCCAAAGGTGTTCTATCATGTTTCAAATAGAAGCTAAGATATGATCCTGGGATGTAACTCAAACACCACATTTGTATATTTTATAAAACTATTTTTTATGAAAGGGAATTATAAATCTTCAATCTGCGTAGGCCCACTGTCTGCCTACCTGCATGAATATTACCGTAACCTTCAGGCTTGAATTAAGGGGATCATGTCAATATATAGTCTTCTTTAATGGACTTTTAAACCATAGACAGCAGAACTGATTGCTCACATGTAGATACAATTAGCATAAATGACTATTTCCTGACATTAATATACTAAACAAGAGACATGCATTGTTTTCTCTGTTATAATTTTCTATCGTTAAGCTGATTTCAAACACTGAATATAAAAGTCTGATGGCAGAGTAGCTTCTATGCTTCCCCTATGAAGGGGAACTTCATAGAGAAAAAACTTCACAGTTGAAGCAAATATTAAATGGAGGAACTTGTATTTTCCTCTTACCTTTCCTTTCTCAGAAATGTGCCTCAGAGTGCTGGGACAGATGGAGCCAGGCAGTTGGAGTGTGAAATACACCAAAATCCAAACCAAAGTGAAACCAAAATGAAAACCTCCTGAGAGGTGATAGCCTGGAAAACGGAAAACCATGTTCAAAAACAGCCAAAGGGAAAATTTCTTTGTTCCTTCAAAGATCTTTGGTGAGGTATGTGGGAAAGTGTCTGTCTGTAAACTTTCTTTTCAATATCTTTAATCACTGTATTTATATCTATACAAATGCTCTGTGCCTGCAAATGTTAATATTTATACTCATGTACATATACATGAGTTCCTCTCTAACTAAATATTCTTACTTGGACTGTTCATGGCTCACATCCTACTTTGCCTTGTTCCTGTGAATAACCAGCCCAGTGTGCTGATGGACTGACAAGACACCCTATTCTGCTACAGCTGAATTAGGGCTAATACACATTACGCACAGTGCTACCTGACAAATTGAATCAGCTGCTATAAGTGATTTTGCCTGTTTCAGAGTACTGGGAAACTCAAAGGGCATCAAGTCAAATTACACATTGATCGCTGTTTGCCCTGTAGCTTTTGCACACAGAAGGAATCGCATACAACACTTAGAAGATTAGTGGAAGAGATTGCATCAGGGGAATATCACATGTAAGCATGTACAAGTTGGACTTCTCTAGTTGGTAGCAAAGTTGCAAGTCTAGCCATCCAGGAAAGAGCAAAATTTATGCTAATGTCTGCTTCCCAGTTGGCACAGACATAGACTTCATCATCCCTTCTGTAGAGTTTCTAATTTCCAACTTAGCCATACAATAATTTGTGTTTGGGTTAGGGTTATTTTTCCTTTTTCAAATAAAACAAAATGTCAGAATATCACAAATTAGAGTTATGTGTGATTTTTTTTAATGTACAAATATAAATCCATATGTATTAAATTTTATGAGTTGCTCTATATTAGAATATTTTTTAACAACAGACATCACTGATTTACGACTCTATGACCTACAATTATCCAGAGTTTGGGTGACAGGCCAGTAGTCAGATGCTTGACAATACAACTTTTATTTTCATTCTTTTCTTTAGGACAACACAGGCTAAATGGTTCTTTAAAAAGCAAGAGCAAAAAAGAAAAGGGGTGGTTTAGGTTAGACATTAGAAAGAAATTCTTCACAGTAAGGGTGATTAGATATTGGAACAGGCTGCCCAGGGAGGTGGTGAAGCCATCACCCCTGGAGGTCTTTAAGGACTGGATGGGAAACTTAGTGCCATGATTTAGTTGATAAGGTGGTGTTGTAAAGAGTTGGACTCCATGATCTCAAAGGCCTTTTCCAAACTAATTGATTCTGTGATTTTGAGAACTATTTATTCCAATAGCTGACATTTAAAAGACAATGCAATAAACTATGCAACTTACAATGATACACCAGGTGTATGCACCGAGGCTTATCTTTATGTCATTAGCAGTGCTGGGGCCTCCTCCTTCTCTTTGTTGTGCTGATGAGCAAATTATGCACCAACTCATAGAAGAATAGAGTCACACGTAGAAGAACAGATAGAATCATAAACCTCGGAGGAGACTTTTAAGATCGTCAAGTCTAACCATCAACCCAGCACAACTGCTGTAACCCCTAAACCACTAAACCACATCACCCAGCGCCAGATACTGGCATCTCTCAAACACAATCAACTCACAGCGTGTTTCTCAGAGCAGTGTCATAAATATTACTAATTTTTTTTTTTTTAGTATTAATAAAAAATATTACTAAAATAGCTTAATTAAATGTACTGGATCTCAGTTTATTAATTTGTAATTTATATAGAGTAGGATAAAGTCCAGCATGAATCTATGTGTTTCAGCCTTTCTGCATGGTGTTCCAAGCATTTAGTCCACTAAATGATCATGAAGTTTCTAATTTCTGTCTATTACTGTGTAAGTATTTGTTCCAGTTTTCTTACAATTAGTTATTAACAGCACTAACATAATTTCTCTAAAATTTCATTTCTATTTCTAAGAAATGTGTCACTTCATTTCTATTCTTGGTGTACTGTCTTACAGTCATAGACTTGGTAAACATATCAAGAAAACATGTTCTATCCCTACTTCTATGAACTGAGGTTGCCAGTCAATGAGAGGTGACAACAAATGAAGCTGAGAGATTCCTATTGTTGTGTATGTACAAACTTCAGGGTTGCTTCCTGTCACATTCTGTGTTTTGAACACATCCTTTACTTCTTTTGCGTAATGCTTACTACTCAGTCATGATCAATATTTTAGGAAGAATATGCTGCTCAGAACTCTTCCTAACACAGTTGCTGTTTGTTCACTTCAGTTGAAGGCTTTTTTGATTGGTTTGTTTTTTCAGTGAATTCCACCCACAGAAGGAAAGAAAACTTTCATTTTTAGTAGCATTCTTCACCAGATATGAAGGTGGTTTGGATTCAAGGACTAATAGTCTTTTGACTTGACTTAAAAATCTACTGTATATGTTGTTTAAGGTCAAATGTCTCAATAAAACCTTCCATAGAAGTTAGCTTGTACTTTTATTCTGCAATTTTTTCCCCCAGCTTTCTTGATTTCAAAAATGACAATGGTGGTATTTGAGTTTTCTGGAAATGTCTGCACTGTGATGCGTGTTGTGAGCAGAGGTGGTTTTTTTTTCCTAGTACTGCTGCTGTGCTCCCTCTGATCTTTTTAATGTACAGTGCAGCACTATCTTCCCTAGGCAATTCTCTTATCATATTCTTAACTTGTTCTGTTCCTCATGCAGGGGTAGCTTGTGGAGCTATGTAAAGGAATCATTCACAATAGTAGCTATACTGCAGAAAAACATTTCTAAGGATTCATCAAAAATGAAGAATTATGAACATTTGTCTCTTTTTTAAGTTCAAAATGAGGAAAAGTGAAGGTCCCGCAAGCCTCCAAAAGGCCCTCCACTTTAACCTGTCAAACCAACATAAATTTTACCCACTAGAAATACAACATTATTCTGTAGGAATTGCTTTGCTTACGACTGTATTAAGGTAAACAAAAAGACTTGGGCCAAAGCTAAACATTTGTTGATAAATTCATATTTTAAAAACTTGAACATCTTTTCTTTCCTTCGCCTTCCTGCATGCACCAGCAAATCACACTGTAAGAAGCAAATCAGCTTCTTACAAAGCTAATACACAACAGGAGTAGATTGCTGTTCTCCCTGGAACAGAAGATATTTCATTTTTGAAAAAAAATCCAATTGTAGGGGTTTAAGTCTGTTTTTCAGTTATTGGTACTATATGAATTGTTGAATTTGATCCTCTTGATTTAAGTTTGGAGTTTTGCTCCCTGCCTTAAATCACAGTTGGAGCTCCTGAGAGCCATACAACCTGCCTTCTTTTAAGGCTTGCAGTGTGCATCCTGCCAGCTGGTACTGAGAGGAAATCTGCTGTTTACCANTTTTTTTTTTTTTTTTTTTTTTTTTTTTTTTTTTTTTTTTTTTTTTTTTTGTGTTTTTTGTCGTTTTTTGGTTTTTGTTTTGTTGTGTTTTTCTTATAGTGCTGTGTTTATATATTAGACTGTCTCAATTTGGTAGGACCAAACTAACTGATACTTAAAGAAGCATTTTTAACCTGCTAACTGATGTTTTGTTATGCCTCAAGAATAGAGATTTACTTTGTAAAATTTCCAGAAGAGGCAACCAAAATAAGAATTTTGGGGGTTTGCTTTTTCCAGTGTAACTTTGCTGTTTTTAATTACCTTAATCATAAATGTCTTTATTTATTTATTTTTCTTTCCAATTTATTGCACTGTGAAGTGTTTAGGCCTTTTTCATGGCTCTTCATGACAATCTTCTGTCTATTTTCTGCACTTATTCTCTTCATCACACCATGGCCATTCAATCAGTCTCTCAGAAAGGAGTTAAGTGGAACTTGAGCACTTTTCCAGTCAAAGGAAAAAACTATTCTTCCTGCAGCCTGTATTTCAACAATGAGTAAAGTGAAGTTTTGTGGTCAACATTAAATAAAAACACATGGTTTCCTGCAGCTGGATTCTTAGTATTGCACTAGGCTTCCAACAGCCAGTGCCTGCAAGTAGCAACTTTTAAACACTGGTGGTACCACAACCCATGGTTTTGCAATTGCAAAACTCTCCTTTTGGTTAAATTTGAGTTTATGGCTATCATTACAAAACTACCAAAATAGAAAGCACGTTTGAAGCTTCTTGCTTTTGGAATCGATGATGGGAAATCAGTTTAGCCCAATCTTGTTATTTTATATGTACTTAAGGCAGAAAATCACTCGACATTATTTAGCAGCATTGCTCTCCATTTAACTAGACTTCCCACCCCCCTGTCCTGGAATATCTTCCTTTCTGAAATTAGCATAGTTCTCTAATAGTGGAGTTGTGTAGCTTGTAAAAATTATGCTAATCTTGTTTTTTTAACAGCTGCATGTGTTAGTGTTCACTTCCTATGCTGATCTTGCAGAAGATGCCATAATCTTAAACCCTCATCTGAGAATGTTATGAGCTTGTCACTTTTTTTCTCTTGACTCAGATTTCAAAGAGATTTGCTTCTTTTTATCATCCTGTCTGCCTTCCCCATTACAATTTTACATTATGATATTGAAGCAGTCTTTGATCGTTTTGTAGTTTGTGTAGGTCCTTGTGTAATACGTTCACTTGCTTGTCTAGTAGCATGTTCACTTGGCTGTCTAGAAGGCTGCATGTCAGACACAACCTGCACAAGCATAATCGCATCTGCCTCGCTTTTCTGAATAGCTGGAGTATTTTGCCTGACGTGCTATATAAATTGTCTGAGTGTTTGGCTGAGCCCCTTTTGATAATTAATATATTATTCACCTGGGATTTTTATAAATAAATTTACTTCACCTTCCCCTACTTTTCCTGAATAATAAGAATCAGATATGCACAGAGTACTGTCACTATGTCTTCCCATTTTCTTCTCACCCCCTATACTGACATGATTTTGCCACAATGATAGAAAAATTGGTGTTTGTTATGCTACTGATAGTTAGCATATGATTGTGAAAATTACTGTTGTCAACAACGTTCACTCTCTTCAAGCACTCATGTTAAGTTTCAGCATTCCTGTACTGTTCTATTAGAGATCTTTTGAAACAGAAAATGTGCTTGTTATATTAGTAGAGGTCAATTACATTTAAGTTAAACGTTTGACTGAAATGAAGGAGTTTAGTGAATGAGGAACAAGTGTGATTGTGAGTGAACCTGTGTGACAGAATCTGTTTCACTCTGTTTATGGGCAAATACCACAGACTGTCTCCCCACTGCACCCATTAGACTGAGTTTTAGAGGTTGTTGCCTTGTAAAGTTTATTTATAACACCACAGAGTGATGAATTTGAGACTCATTTTTTTATCAGGAATATGTGTGAAGTGAATTTATGTGTATTTGCATGTGTATTCAGAAGGAATTTAAAAGTAATATAAATAAGACAGTTCTGCAAGTTTCCAGGAAAATGTTTGGGGTTTATTTTATATTTTATTTTATTTTATTTTATCTATTATATTTGGAGGGGGTATTGGGGTTTTTTTTCAAGGGAGGAGGTGGATCCTTTTGGGGTGAGGTGCGGGGGGGTTTAGGGGAGTTTTTTTGTTTGTTTTATGGTATTGCCTTACAGAAGAAAGGGTAGAATTTCTGGTTGCTGTGTAATACTTGGGACTAGTGATGGGAAACAGCCAGCAAAGTTCCTGTAGGGAGAGGAATGGGAATGAAAGGGACCTAAACTTTCATTTTGGCTGCATTCTACATAGCTTGAAGGCCTCAGGGAAACTTCCAAGTGTTATGGTGGGTAGGCTACAAAGTACTGATCCAGTCGGAAGATAACCAAAGCACAGCTGAGGGTGGGGAGTCTTGAAACTGATTAAAAGTAATCACAGCCCTGTGGCCTGAGGCATGCAGAAAACAGAACCATTAATGCTATCCGGGAATCCATATAATGTCCTACATAGCAATTGCCAGTAAAAGGAAGAATAAATTTCTCTAACACTTCTTGAAGCCAGGGAATTTCTTATTTCTGCCAGTGTGGTGAATGAGAGAATTATCCTGAAGTGTCTCGAGTGTCAGCCCTGATGCTGATAGGGAGGTGAGGACTCTGTCACTCAGAGTAAGCATTCCATATCCAAGGAGTACCTTGACTTTTTGTGTTTCCTAATTTACAATCCTGTTTATATCCATCTTAGTTCATATTCCCATACAAGTTATACTGAGGGATACCAACATCTTATTTTGTGCTCAATGTATTGTCATGTATAGAATAACAGTGGGAGGAAATTGCTGAAAAATAATTGCAATAAGATATTTCAATAATGGCTTGTACAGACCCTGCTGGGAATACCCAGATACTGTTGATTTCAATAAGAATATTTACTGTAATAAACACAGCAGAGCTATATTTTTAGTTTGATATAAAGATTTGTGGAAAAAAAAGATTAATTACATTACTCAGTTCTGTCTCTTGAATTATCTTAACCCTATGTGGTTGCTCTTAAAATTAACCAATTTATTGTTTTCTAAAGAGCAGCTGGGGAACTATTATATATATAAAACTGAGAGCAATGTAATTACAAACAGAGGGGCAGAAGTAATATTGTGTAGTCGCAGTTTAGAAAACTGAGCCTTGAGTATCTTAATATATGCCTACATAAATGACTAGTATTGGTTTGCTTCAGCATTTATCTCAATGGGATGTTTTTGCCATAGCACATTTATTCCACCTGTTGGTAAACCCATAACTTCATTCATATTTCTTCTGTGATTTTTTCCTTCTAATATGCACCAGTTTTCATGCTTACATGAAAGTTCCTTATTTTCATGAACACATAAAAATAGAGCAAACCACAAAGGAAGTCAAGAGCACTTGGAATAGAATTTATGAAATGTAATTACTAAAAAAAAACCCAAAGATGACATTTTAGGAGTTTTTTCAAGTTCACATGTTTATGTATGCATTTGAAATATAAATCTGAGTTAGTCTTTGTGAAATATGGTTCAGCACTGAAAGATGTACATATGAACCCTCTGAGTAAGTCTATGATTTTTCTGCTTGGTACACAAAATAATTATGTGTGTGTTGGGTAATGATGCAACCATTGCCACTAGGTCTAATTAACCTTCATAGATGCCATATACAGTATCTGCCCATGTATTTTTAAGGACTAAACTTATAGAGAATTATATTTTTTTACTGTAAATGACCATTGTCTTTAAAAACAATGGTCATAGTTTTAGAAATCAGGGTATTTTCACACTTCTTAGCAGAAATAATTCTGTACAAGTGTCATAAATTGTTACTCTTTTGCATTATTTAGGGTAGCTCAGATAGAGTGCTTTGAACTAGAGGATTTTTTTCTCACTTTAATACTGAATTTTCCTTATTTTTCCAGTGTCATACATTTTATAGTGCTTCCTTATTAATGCCTTTGTTTTAAAAATGGGGCAGACAGACTCCTGATCTCAGCAAATATCTTAGTGAGTATACTTTTGCTTTGGGGCAAGCACAACTTAATATTCATAAATCTTGAAATGCAGAGGCAAAACGTGAAGAGAATCAACGTAGATTCTCAAGCATTAGGTATTGGGGCTAAATATCTGATGTGAACAACTTATCAGAGGATTGGCAACATTATTAAAGCATCATGTAAGAACCAAGCTATTTCTAAGTTTCAAAAAAACTGTGGAAAGCTCCATAGTACTAGTTGGCATTTCAATAAAATATGGCTAAAAAGAAAATACCTCATATAAAAAGATCTCAGCAGACTAACATAAAACGAAACAATAGAGTAGAAACCAGGGCAATAAAGTAAAAATAGTTCCTTGTAAAGATGCTTGAAATCTGAAAATCAATTAAAGCAGTTTTTTTAATTGACAAGCAAATAGTTTGTGTTATAAAAGACACAACAAATCATGTGTTGTGTGTATAGTTTGAAAAATGTTTATTTCTGATTGATGAAAATGTCTCAGTAGGTGCCCATATTATGCTCTACTTGCTCCATAACCATGTTAACATTAAAAACTATTGTCTCAATTTGTACTATGGATAAAAATTTGAAGACAAGTATAATAGAAAATAGTCCATAACAAATATCCATCCCTCTAACTGAATCTTAGAGTTGCGCTAAAGATGACCCAAGAGAAAAGCAGGCTTTGTTACATATTGATGAGTAGGAAGTCAAAACTGTGACAGATCAATGGCAAAAGCCAGTTCCCATGTCAACATACCTTTGGAAAAAGCATTCTGCCAGCAGTTCTCTCTCTTTGATACTAAAGGGAATCTGCATTCTGCATTACAGAATCACAGAATCACAGAATATGCCAAGTTGAAAGGGACTCACAAGGATCATCAAGTCCAGCTCCTGGCCCTGCACAGGACCATCCCCAGGAGTCACACCATGTTCCCAAGAGTAATTGGTGGATGATATGGACACAGGATGGTATGCAGACAGTGGGGGGCAGTGTAGATACCAAAGTCTCATTTAGGATAGGACACTTGATTATGAGGTTTTCTCAGCTACTTTAGAACCAGTGGGATGCTGGTTGGAAAAGTTCTGTGACTACATTTAAGTGACTTTGGGAACATGAGATGTTTTTCAGTGCATAATGTGTGTCCCCTTCTACATTTGATTCATAGAAAATATGTATTTCATCCAAGTCATTTATGATGTACCTGTCCTGCAAACCTATTTGCAGGCACAAAATCCTGCTTCTTTAGCACAGCTCATGCCTGGGAACTTCCACATTTAATGACCTATGTCAACTAGACATTTTTTTTCATTATTATTTTAAAGAATTCTATTGAGGATGAACAGGAAGGAATGGAATCCGTCTTTCTCAGCTGTGATGGTTTTGCAGGTCTAGCTGCAATAAAAAGCATTCAAACTTTTTTTTTTTTTCCTTAGTGAAGTCAGCAGGTCCTGCTCAGAATGCTCAAAAGGACTGACCCTGTGGAATAAAACTGTGCTCAGAAATGGTAGCACTTCAGGATAGAAGAGAAAAAGACGACTCAAGAAGTACAGGACTACTCCATTTTACCTGTGGCTCACTGATGTTAGCTAGTGTAGTTTGTCAAATTCCTATTCCTTTGGTGATCACTAGTGATATTTTCTAGAATATACAGTTTTTACTTTCTTTTCTTTGTGTAGATTTTTCCTTTTTTTTTTTTTTTTTTTTTTTTTTTTTTTTTTTTTTTTTTTTTTTTTTTTTTTTTTTTTTTTTTTTTTTTTTTTTTTTTTTTTTTTTTTTTTTTTTTTTTTTTTTTTTTTTTTTTTAATTTATTTGAACCTTATAGAATAGTATTTGAGTAGGTTGATACCAAATGATAAACTACTTACACTAGTGAAAGCTGTAAATCTCTGAAAACAGATAACTGAAACATGACACTGAAATGTGCATAGAGAGAGCCATTTCACAACTTTGGTAAAGGTCTCTTTGTATTTAGCTTATAACTGGGAAGGCAAAGCCTACAAAGTTTATGTCCTCATATGACAGCTAATGGTACTAGAACTATGACTTTGTAATGTTTTTGCAGTGCTCTAGGAGTATGACCATCCCAAATAAATGTTGAAATTACTTTAATATTACTACTATTACTTATTATTATTATTATTACTTCTTAGAAGCTACAGCTATCTACATATGTGAACACAATTTTGCAAGATTTTTCAGGGTTAATTTTGGAGCTGTGAAGATTTTATATATTTATTTTGAGTAACAGAGATTTGAAATGATCTTTGTTATGTGTGCTGTGAAAAACACTGGGATCTAGTAGGTAAAAGACTTTGTGCCTCATATTTCCTCTACATGTTTTTATAGTTTATTTAAACTTTTGTAGTGTGCTAGTGTGGTTTGGCCTACCAGCAAAATTCAGACCTTAATTTGTGAAAATATGCTTTAAGTAATTCCCTGTCATTTCAGCATCAGTAAAGCAGTATGGGCAAGTTTATGAAAAACATTAATCTTATTCTCGGCAGAAAATATTTTTGTCCTTAAATCCCCAGGAATGAATATATGTTATTTGGCATATGGAAAAGTGCAGAAGCCTTTCAGAACAGACTTAAGGAGACGAGTAATGTAACAAGGACAGCTTTTGGCCTGGGGAGTGCAGAACATGAAGACCTGTCAGTCAACCACGGACTGCCACCTGGTGCTTGCAGGGGTAGGAGTTGCCTGCCTGGGCTCTTCCTAACCATCACCTTCCATATTAATTGAAGTCAGCAAGAGAGCTTGCCCATTTCCTTGATTGTTCATAACTTTAGAACTGTATGATCCGAATTAATACATTTCTTAGGAGTGTAATATGTAAAATGACAAAGTTTGTTAAGAGTAAATTGTATCTTTAAATTATTTAGAGGTCTTAACTGTCCCTTAAAAAATCACTTTCATAAAACACATAATTGTGTTTTCATAGAAGAAAATATATTTGTTCTGACTGTGGCAACACTGTAAAAGTTTATCTAATTAACTGTTTCTGGACAATCCTTCTGAAAAAATATGTGTGGGCATGATTTTACTTGGCATGAGTTGTCTCAGATTGCTTCTACCAAAAGAAGTAATCTGAGACAACTCAGATTACTGAAACAACTCAGATTTCAACTCAGATTCAAAAAGAATGACCTAATACACTGTATCCTGTAAATATTTAAGATGATTCCTTGAGTGTGTCAGAATCTCATAGGTTGGATGGATATATCACATTTTACTCTTTTTGTATAAGTTGGGGTTCATGTTGTTTAACTTCAGCCATTACAGTGGGCAGCTGGCTCCTTCTATGTTCTGCAGAAGCAGAGGGGCACTTTCAGAGAGCAATGCATCTTATATGAAATTGGTCTCCCAAGACAGAAGAAAGATGGAATCAACTCTAGAAACGGTCATTTCTCCCATTGACTGTAGCCCTAGAAGTCAAATTAGAAAAAATAAAGTTAATGAGACGAATTTCACCTAGTCTGACTTAGTTAGAAAATTCTAATTTCTGATACAGCTATGACTGGCTGATGCTACACATTAATTTTCAATAGATTTCCCTCCATGCTGTGAAATAATCATTTAATAAAGCTTTCAGGGGCAGTGTGAACCTTAGTAATATTGCTTTAATAGATCTGTTGCCTGGGAACTTAAATCAAGGCTTATGTCCAATGCCAGTATTAAGATAAAGATAAAGACTCCCATAGGCAGCCTTTTCCCTTATGTAGGTCTTAGACAATATGAACCACTTTTGGTTATATTTTTGTTGGTGGAAATGTTTACAACAGTGCTCAGTGCAGACCTGTGCTGGAGAAAAAACCCAACATCCCAGTTTAGAAGATAATATTTCCACTGATGAAATCTGTCTTGTTTGATCCGGTTACAAACCTTAAAAGGAATTATTGAAACATACTGTGTTACTTCTGCTCCTCCTGTTGCTTAACAATTTTGAAAGTGGTATGTTTTAATACAGGAAATACTTAAGTGCTTTTACGACCTTGTTATGTGAATTAATGTTAAGTAAGTTATGACTTTCTTGCAGTTTTTAGCCAGGGAATCAGATCCTCCTATCAAAAGGGGCTGGAGGCAGGTTGCTCTGTTGGAGCTTTAGAGAATACAGCATGAAAACAGCTGTAGCACCATACTGGGTGTTGATACAGTGGTTTTTTTACTCTCTACTTACCTAGTGCTAAAAGCTATGTTGGAGAGAACCTTTGCATCACTTTTCTGTTTAGAGACAAGAAAAATAGTTGTGTCTTTGGGCTCCATGAAACCCAGCAGTCCCTTTATGATGAGGTTTTGTGCAAGGTCTGCAAATAGATTAGGAAGACAAATATGAGAATTATTATATGCTTTCCAGTATTTCTGCAGTGAAAAGTGGTAGCCAAAATGTTCATCACAAATTCTCGATGAAATAGGTTCCCTCATAATGACACTTAAATTCTAATTGGATGAGAATGGTTAAATTCTGATTGGATGAGACTTCATTCTTATTACATATAAGCAACATATATATGAAAATAGAAAAGCTTACCAAAAATTACTATTGTTATTTTTAATAGTTTATTTAAAAATACCTGGACAGAACATTTCCTAGTCATACACATCTTTAATAGCACTAGATTTGAGCGTGTAAACACACAAAAATTCAGCACTGTGTCTAGAATCCCCAACCTGAGACTAATATATAATTAACATAATCAGTGTTTTATTGTTCTTGTAGCAAAACAAATTCAATAGCAGTGGAAAAGTGTAAAACTTGAAAGCAGTTTCCAACAGGAAAAATTTAAGGTTTGATGATGACATCTTAAAAGACTGTACAATTAGAGGATTAGAGGTGTAGGACTGTCCCATCAATTAGCAAACGCTTTAATGACATTTTAATCAATAACAAATAAATTTTAAAAATCCCTATGACTTTATTGGTCTTTGAAATCTTGTGGGGGGAAAAAAAAAGCTAATCTCAATCCTTGATTTCCCCTTTTGACAGCCTCTGCAAGTGAGCTGGAAAGTGTCTGTTAAAAAGGAATATTTCAACTGAAACAAATTCCTCTTGCTTTTGTCTCCAAGTGAACTGCACTGTGAAAGGACATGAAATGTGAATGCACTGCCTGAGAGGTTTACTGTAAAAGATAATGTACAGTCTGAGGGTAACTATTAACATCTCCAGTGCAGAGCAAATACGCAGAATGGTAAAAGGTTGTTGTTCAAGAAACAAGAAGTAAAACAGAGCTTTAGTGTTTTTTAAAGGTTCTCTGTAGGTATCTAAATTTTTCATGTGAGTTGTCTTTGTTGTCCTGTTAAGAGCTGTTATTAGAATTGCATGAAGAAACTCCTAGTCATTTAGGTGTGTGAAGTTATACACAGCAAAATACGAGAGAAGAGAGGAAAATGCCCTTACATTCATTAGTGATTATATTAACTAATATATTCTGATTTTTTTAATTATGCTTCAATTTAGAAGGAGAAATTTTCTTTTAAAACTTTTGCTGATTTAAGTTTGTTTATGGATCAAACTTTCAGAAAAAAAATTTAAGTAGTCAAATTTGTATGAAACATTGTATGTTTACATTTGTGCATGTGATTTTTCCACATGGGGGCCTGGATGGTTACTTCAAAGTTCATCGAAGTTAATGGTAAAGTAATCCACATTGTTTTCAGTGGATTAGGCCAGGCCTTATGTGCAGATATAGATAATTGCCAATAGGAATTTGAACATACAAACATTGAGGTAACTAATATTTCGTTTGTCATTATATATCTGGGCTCCTGGACTGGACTCCTGAAAAATATCAAAAATCTTTCTTTCTTGATGCCTTCATGTTGTGATGATAGGCAAAAAAGAAAACTATATTGTGTAACCTAGTTAATCACCTAAGTGCTGACCCTTCCTTTGGGATAGAGGATGAACTGAATGATCTCTCCAGATCTTCAAAGTTGTTTTCTATTATTTTAATTGTATAGGTATAAGAATACTTGATTAGTGGTGTTGAAAGGAGGTAAAATATATGTGCTAGTTTATGGTTTTTAAGTTTGATTCATTCATCCATCTCTTTTTTACATATTTTGGTGGCAAAATACCCTTAAATTCTTTCATTAAGATAGCAATTTAAAGAAAGAAATTCAAAGTTCAAAAGTGGATTTTTGCAGCAAATATTTATGCATTCAATGTAATGTGTCATAAAGTATGATTACAGATGGAGTCCTAATAGGAGAAAGTTAGGGTCACAGAGTAGGCTCTTATCATTTAGTCTGGACTGAGTCCACTGACTTTGAAGAAGTCCATGTAAATTTAAAATATTGTACTTCACATGTGATTACAGATCACAGGCTGGCATTTCTTGAAACTATTATTTAAAAAATATGAATATGGTTAAATTAATTAGAATTACAGAAATATATCAAAAGATACATACTATATTTTATTATTTATTTCACTGAACTGATCATGGAAATTGAACCAAAATCCCTATTCAGAGCAAGAATGTTTTGTTTTCTTTTACAAAACACAAGTGTAGCTTTGATGGCTGAAATTTTGTGGGAGGTACATGGAAATAGAGAGAAGAGATGGGACTGAAAATTTCTGTTTCACCACTCTTCAGAAAATGGTGTGAAAGTCTCCTAATACAGATCCGTGAAATAGCAGCAAGGTCTGGAAAAAAAGAGCACAGAAGAGATAGAAAAAGTAACTTCCTAATTCAAAGAAAGTTGTTTTTCCATTTCTTTTCTTTCCTTCCTCTAGAACAGTGTGGGGCTGAAGACCAGAGACAGGACTGATCTTATCTAGTGCTGTAGATCCATGTCTGAATGAGTTACCCCAGCAATTTTTGGAGTCCTTAGAGAGAAACAGGCACTTTGGGTGAAATTTATGTGTCCTGTTGTAGCAGAATTGTGGCTCATAGGTGACTGCTGCTCCCACTATGAAGACGTCATGAAGATATATGAGGAGAGTCTTGGGTCGGAGGAGTGTGAGAAGTTCTATTTCACTATTTGTTTTTGTTTTCAGTGGCCAGCTGAGATAGTGACCTAAACACATTTCTTCATTCATGGAAGAGGTCTGGGGTTTGTGTTTAAAAATAATGTAAGAATCATGTGTCAGAAAGCTGGAATGCTGCTACTCCAGCACTTTTAGTACGGAGATTAGAAGGGCGGTAGGTCATCTTCCCTGTCTCTCTACTAATAAATGGATAGCTGCATTGCCTAGCTATATCATGTCTTCTGGGGATTTTCTTCAGTCATTTTAGCTAAGAAAAGCTACTATTGTATGTATGTCTTGATCATGCAACACTCTCCCAACAAAGGAGACTTGGAGGACAACTCTTGTCAGACAGTATGGCAGGATTTCCATATGAAAATATTTCCACTGCTTACATTTTGTTTCCTATTTGAAATTTTCCGTGGGATAAGTTTTCTGACTAATTCGGACTACAAATATATTTCTGTGAATTTGTTACAGCATTCTAGCCTGTATACCTATCCCAATGGGGAAAATAGTTGGAGTTGTCCAAAATAACCATGATGAATGGAACTTAAGGCCTAATTAGGATATTAAAAATGCTAAATTCAGCCAACATAAATTATTTTATTTTAAACACTCTTTGTTTTCTACAATTTTTTTGGTTCAATAAAAACAACTCATATAAGTAAAACTGAATATACTTACTCAAAACTCATTTGATGGAAAAAGCAAAGCATTGTTTAGATAACTTTATTTTCTACTTGATAAGCAAAGTTTTGACTTTTCCTTTGACAGCCAGAACATTTTAATGTAAATTGTTCTCCCCAGGGATGAGAAACATTTCCCACTTGTATGTAATTTTCTATCTTTTAAACAGGAAAACAACCATTGTACAGATTGTAAGAACTGTGAAACAGTTTTATTCTCTTCTAACCCACTGCAGGTTTCACTGCTGGAAAAGTAAGTACTTTATTACATTAAGTTAATTTAGATTAATCAGATTGTTTTAAAGTTAAAGCTGTAGAACATATTACATATCTTAATTACACCTCCTGATTATCACAGAATAGTAACAAATTTGCAGTTATTAGCTCTCTCAGAAAGTCTGGTCTCCCCAACTTACCATCGCAGAAGAACAGCAGGATGTGAACGTTACATTCGTGACTTGAGGGAATCCTCCTGATTTGTGTTGCATTGTTGCTACTGACTGCTCTCCTTCATGATCTTCTTGGGCCATCAGGACATATTTCACCATAAATATGTTGTAGGCTGAAGGTGTTTAGAGGCCCTGTGCTATTCAAGTTAGCATACAATGAGCCTACTGTACTGCAGCACCGAACAGGTGGGTAATGGTAAACCCACAAATTGCATTGTTCTCAAGGAGGAAGAAAAAGGTGGATCTATAGTATAAGAATGAAGGATACACTGGAAATATACAAAAGACATGCTCCAAGAAATATAAGACCAATGAGAAAATAACCATGGGTTTCAGTTTCTTTTGGATATGGCTCCGGAAAATAACACAAAATTAATACTATATAGAATATGATTTATTGCAATAAACATGTACTTTAATATAAAGAACATAAAAGTAAGAATGTGTATCATCGACTGACTTTGGTTTAGTTTTTGTTTTTGTTTTTGTTTTTTTTCCCTTTGGATGACAGCAGTATTGCTTTTTTCATTAAAGCTGACTTCTAATCACTAATGTGTATGTATTTGAAACAGAACTGAAGTACGAATCAAATCTAGTTACACGTGAAATGTAAAAATCTTATGTAGTACTTTCAACATGAGGGTAGAGTTTGTGGGAACTCTTTATTGTCAAAGAAGTGTGCAAGCAAACACAGTTGTTCAAAAAAACCTTTGAATAAAAATGCTATAGATGATGCTTTAAATTTTTAAATAGTTTTGGGTGGTTTTTTTCTGTGATAGTTCTATTCTTTTTGATGTTAGTGATAACGTACATTCTATTGATCTGCCTCCCCAATGTACTGCCGAGGTTTGGTGGTATATCTATTAAAATGTTGCTTAAGTTCATCTACCTTGTTTTTTCTACACTAAGTTATCCTCTCACAAATTATCCTGTGTTGAGAGGCAGCAGGAAAAAACTCCAATATTTTCCACTAGTCTTGAAAAAGCAGTTAAGAAAGGTTCCATTTATTCTTCCTAAGGCAATGTTTACCTGTTTGGATATTTTTTATTGTTTTTCCTCTCAAGTTACAGTATTTTTCAAATTTTGCTTATTGCTTTTAAAGTATTTCTATGCTTGCTCGTGTTAGATATTTGTAATTTCCTGTGAATGATGGATTATACATGATATTGAAACAAATTGCTGGAAAAAAAGGGAGGAAAAATCAGGATCTGCAGCATCATTCGCATTTTCACACTATGTCATCTATTTTTTAAGGCATTCTTATGAGAAAAATACATCTATGAAATTACATTATTCTTTTAAAAGTTAAAGTATTACAAACCATTTTTTTCTGAAATAAATGAAATAGTTCAGGAAAAATTTGTATAATCATCAAAGGAAAAGGAATACAGTCTTTGTTGCATTTTTATTGTATATTTAATTGTGCTGCAGTAGATCATAAATGTCCAAATCTCTTTCAAAAAAATATTCTAAAATACCTACAGATTGTTTCATTTTACACTGTTTACTCTGAATACACAACCACTTACTCTCACGATGTGATATTCAGATAGATTTTTGCATGCTGTACTCAGATTTTTACAAAGTGAACATATTTGTTTTACTGTAAAAGAAAAATCCTATTGCAGGTTAATCAGCACTGGAAATATGGTAAAGATTCATTGAATGAAAAAATTAATTTCTACTGTAATTTAGGCATGAACATTTACATTTTAAATTATACTTATGTAGGTGTGAATAACTGTTCTATAAAATCCTTTGGTACAGATGTATTGCAATAGAAAATATTATAAAGCTTTAGTTATGGACTGTGCATAGTCAATATTTCTTAGAAATTAAGATTATTAAAAAACCCCAAACACAAAATGCATACATAAGAAACCTTTAGTATTATAAGCATTATAATAACTAAATTCTGGAAATTCAAAGTCTCAAACAGTTCTATAACTCATCATATTCAAACCTAATACAGCACAATGCAATTTTTACAGTGCCCTTTGTGATAGTATCCTGGAGCGTTTTAAAATGAATAAAGTTAAAATTAGCAATGTAGCACTCAATTTCCTAAAGGAGTTACTTTAGAAAAACTAAGTAAAATCAATGCCTTAAATGTTTGGATTTAAAACATCGCCAATTGAAGCTCTTTTTATTTCAAGTAGGAAAGTATTCCAAATCTCCTGAACGAAATGTCTGAAGGCTCTACAGGTTTAGGATATCAAAAAAAGTATTTAAGAATTATAAACCCATCATCTATTAATCTCTGAGTGCATACTTTCCATAGGCATGAAAAGTACATATAATGGCTAGGTAGAGCTATGCAGCAGTCTCTGCATCAAATAGTAAGCTAGTAGTTTATTTGCATTTCTATCACACATTTCACCTGAAGACCTCAAAGTGGTCCTCTGTTAATTCCAGCAGAACAGCATAAAACACTTAAAAAAAATACCACAGTGAACTGCAGTAGTATGCTGGAAAAAGGAGCTTTGTATGAGCAGCAGGTGAGGTGCAACCCTCCAATGGACCACAGGGTCAATTGCACATCAGATGGCATCACCTGTGCAATGGGCCTCTTTGTAAGTGATTTTATTGAACTATAATTCTGAAGATGATTGTTACACGTCCTGTATTTACATATAGAATCACCATTTAAAAGAAACACTTTTGTAGAAAGTTGGCAATTGCAGTTGTAGCAACAAGCCTTTCTTAATTTTTTAGGTGATGAAAGACCACTAAAACTTTGGCAGTCTGAAAACCCTTTGCTGATGGATCTTAGCCAGGGAGGTGGCAGGAGGGCTTGGCAGGGAAAGAAATCAGAAAAAAATCAGACAAAAAATTTCCAGGAGAAAGAAGTTGTCTTTACACTGGAAAGAAATGGAGTGTCAGAACATTTCATGTGTCAGAAGGAATGACAAAATACATTAGTGTTGCAAAAGTTACAGATCCAGAAATTATAATCTGCAGATGTTTAGTGTAACAAGAGGCTGCAGATGAACTCTTGGGCTTCTGAAGTTCATAGCAGTCTTGCCACTTGCTGTTGTGTGATTCAAGTTTTCCATACATTTCTGAGGTACAAAAAGGTATTTGAAATTTGATTTCTTTTGTCATATTCTGAATGACCAGAAAATAACCCAAGGAAACATCCAGCAGAAACTCAGCTGCCTCTATAGCAAGAAGAGGATTTTAAAGAGAGGCCCCTATTAGTTGGTGCAATCAGAAAGAAGCAAAATTACTATACCCTTCTTCCCTACCTTCCTTATGCAGCTGGGCTCTACAGAAAGGTGGCCTGGAAGAGGAACAGGCAAGCATAGTCTCTGTTACGAATAGAGTCTCTAATGAGTATCTCATTCCTTATCTCCAGACTTCCCTCTCCAAGGATATTTTGGTATTGTGCTCTCTTTTTAAAAAGTTTTTATATTAGGTTAAAATAACACAAAAGTTAGCTTATAAATTTCTGCTACATCTAGCAGAAGCAAACGTATTAGCTTAACGAGATAGTAAGCATGGGTACTTTAAAACACTCATTCCAACTAGGGATTCCAAATCTTATTTTAACTTTTTAGGCTTTTTCCCGTTCTATCTATCAACAGTGTGACATCTTTCAAATGCAGGCCCTCTGTCACCTGTTCCATATCATTAGTGTTTAAGATGATTTTGTGTGTCTGTTTGTAAGGGTTTTGGCTCATGAGAAGAGGCTATTTACACTTCTCCATATAGGCAATGATGCAGCATACTCATAAGAGAAAAGGATTGACAGGTGGAAAAATTAGGAATATTTTCAAGCAACTGGGCTTTCAAATGTGATATATTTGCTGATTGGAATAATTTTCTGACCTTATCATAAGATCTTTTCTTCCAATTCTTGAGATTTCTGTATTGATTACTGCTCTCTTACATAGTTCATCCCTTTCTCTGAACCATTCACAAAACAGCCATAGTGTTTTTTCATAGTTTGCCATATGTGCTTCTACCCTTGGAAGGTGTGTAGATACTCCATCCCTTACCTGCAATATCCTGGTAATGCAGTTTGAAAAGAAAGCTGCTAGTTAAAAGGAAAATTCAGTCATTATTTCTGCTGACTTTGGTGGGATTTAAGACATGCTTAACATTTAAGTGCAGGCTTTATATTTTCCAGAGTGGAGCAGTCAAGGAAGAAAATGAAGAAAATTTTTATTTCAAATTTTCATGCCATAAACAAGTAAAGAACTGTTCTCCATGAAACAAGAACTGGATAATTAGTTATTTGATGAGCTTTTGTGTGCTTGCTAGGGAGGAAGAGATTGAAAAACAATGGTAGAAAACTATGAAGTACTTGACAGATGCTTTTTAAGTAATAATAATATCTACAGTAAGTATAAGATCTTACATTGCTCAGGGATGTTTACTGAACTATGAGGTATTCATTTGGCTATAGGCAAACACACATCAATGGCAACTGACTGAAAAGGAGTAGGGGTAATATATTTTTTCTCACCAGTTCTCCTAAAATAAGTCTCTTTAAATTTGTGACACAGTCGGTCATGTGCATCATATTATGGCAGGTTACATCACATGATTTTATGTAGCCTGCTGGTAACATCACTTTACATTATACATTTAAAGAAATATCACTTCACATAGGGTAGAAGACAGTAATCAACTGACAAGTATTCTCCCGCTACCCATGAGAAGAAGCCAAGTATCAGATCTAATACTTTCTACCCCCAACAAATAATTTTCTGTAAATGCTTGTGCATGAAAGAATGCCAGCAGATAGTGGGTATTTCACAGCTGGTGACTCTCTTATTGTTTAACAGTGATGTCTGCATCTTATCACTCTGTGCAAATTATTTAGCAACTGCCATATTATTTATAGGTATGAATTGCACAAATTAATCTCATAAATAATTCATTTTTTTTGCTGTGAATTAACATTCTGCCACAGTTAAAAATATGGGTTTTTTTTGAAATAGTATCAATTGCTATGGGCACGTTGTGATTTTTCAAGCCAATGGATTTTGAAAAGCAAGTTTCAGTGAAAAGAAGAAGTGTTTTTTTCTTGAACTTTACACACACTTGGCAGAATCTTTCAGGTTGTGAAAAGTACCACCATGGTTTTTAATAAGAATTATGTCATGTTCAGGCATTTACAGAAAGAGGAAAACCACTGGATTTCATCCTAACTGTATGGCAGTCTTTCAGGACGTGACACCAATTTGTAAACAAAAAATAGCCTAAATGAATAATGACCCATTTTTATAAATGAAACAAAAAAAGAAGAACATTGTTTTTCTTTCCCTAGTAAGACATAAGAATGTCATTGTGAACCTAACGGAAAGACAGTCGCAAGTTTGTTTGCTAGTAGACTCCTAGGGAGCTGAACACAAAAATCCAATAAATAATTAGCTCTCCTGTGACAGGCTTCTGAATTACTGTGATACATTAATTGGACAAAATTAGCATGAATTAAGGCAAATAAGTATAACATGTAATTTATTACTTACTAAGCACGGTGCTGCAGTGGAAGCCTCAGATTTCCCTTAAGATTGCTTTAACAGCTATAATGCATTCCTTAATTTACTCTGTGGAAAATCAATTTTTTCAGAGTTCATTAAGCACCAATATGTTACAATGCAAGTCCCTAGAGCATAGCACTACAATACGTTATGCAAATTCATACCAGTGTGTTACCAATATGTAAATAGCAATAATACTATTGTCAGCTTTCTATTGATAGACATACTGAAAAGGATAATGCTTAAAACTTCTTCAACTCTTTTGACTGGTTTCTGATATTAATCACTACTCCTTTTAAATGCTATTTCTTAGGAGAGCCATTATTTAAAAAAAAATCTGTTTAATTTATGGTTCATTAATGAAAGTGTTCTGAAGTCTCTGTTTGCAAAGAAGTGGCACATAAAGCTTTCTTACATGTTCATAAGCATGAGCCTTTTCTTAATGAGAACTCAGTATTTCCAGTAGATGCATAAATGAACAATGCTGACTGATAGTTATGGATATACCATACAATAAATGTAAGAGAAGGCATTCCTAAACCACAAGCTCTATAAATAAATAAATTTATTTAAAACTTTTTCTTCCCTTTTTTTTTTGACAAAAAATGAATGTAAAATCCCACAAAGTATTAATTCCAACTCTAGTGGTTTAACCTAGCAGGTAGCTAAACACCACATAGACACTTCCTCCCCCTACCTCTACTGAGCATGATGTCATATGATCTGAAATATCCCTTTGGTCAGTTTGGGTCATCTATCCCAGTTGTGTCCCCTCCCATCTTCTTGTACCCCACAGCCTCCTTACTGGTGAAGTGGTGGGAGAAGCTGAAAAGTCCTTGACTCAGTGTAAAGATTGCTTAGCAACCACTAAAACATCAGTGTGTTATCAAAATTATTCTCATCCTAAATCCAAAACACAGCTCTGTACCAGCTACTAGGAAGTAAATTAATTCTACCCCAGCTGAAACCAGGACACCAGACAGTCAAATGTGAGCCGCAGGAACTGACATTAAGAAAATTAAGTCCCAGACTGTTCGATATTCACCTAATCATATGACAGACTCCAAAGCAATAACTGCCTCCGGAGCTCTTTGGGGAGACAGATGTCACCAGTGGAAGGATGATTTCCATGTCTTGCCACTCTGCAATTGTCAAACTGAGGGAGGGAAAAGGAGAGGAGGATTCTGCAAGGGAGGAAGCATCCTTTGTGGAAGGAGGAGCCAAGTCTCATTCCTGTCATTCTCCCTTTTATCAGATTTGTTTTGAATAAAATCATTTCTGACTAAATCTCACTCTGAAAAGTAAGGAATGATTTTGTCCTAAACTAAAAACACCTGCATTTAAATCCACAATTTGGCCCTGACCTGTAACAATCAGGGCCAGGTCAGAAGAGTTGGCTTGAAGGTTTGGACCTATGAGGGCAGGGAGTTTCTTTTGAGTATATAAAACTGATCCTTTGAATTATGGTGAGACTGGTAGAAGAGCAAGACATTTGGTCATGATCTTTTCAGCCTCAGATGTATCAGCAATTGATAAACCAATTTAGTTTCTAACTATTTCAGAATTTAGCCCGCAGAAGAACTTGTTATTATTGTCTAGGTCTAAAGAAACATAAAAGATTTAATTTATTATAGGATTCTTTTTAATGAAAACAACAAAGTCCGAGTAAAGTGAGGTTTGTATGTAATTTTGTTTACTACCATGTTTGTAGATTTTTTAACTATAAATACAGGAAATACTGTACTGGAGGTATTGTGTAATAAATCAACAATATTACATAGTGGTAAAATATATTTAGGGCTTTACTCAGTCCAGCATTTCATACATTGTGATTATGGCACCCCACACCTCGCAACTGTAATCAGAATGATCACACAACCACAGAATATGCTAAGTTAGAAGGGACCCACAAGGATCATTGAGTCCAACACCTGGCCCTGGCCCTGGCACCATATGCCTGAGAGTATTGTCCAAATGCTTCTTTAACTCTGTCAGGCTTGGTGCAATGACCACATCTCTGTGGAACCTGTTCTAGCATCAGTTCCAGTACCTGTTCCAGTACTCAACTACCCTCTTGGTGAAGAACCTCCTTATAATATCCAACTCAAACCTCCCCTGACACAACTTCAGGCCATTCCCTCAGGTCCTGTCACTGATCACCGCAGAGAAGTGATCAGTGTCTGCCCCTCCTCTTCCCCTTCTTGAGGAAGTTGTAACTGCAATGAGGTGTCCCCTCAGTCTCCTCTTCTCCAGACTGAAGGGACCAGGTGACCTCAGTTGCTCCTCATATGGCTTCTGCTGACTCATCTTCAACTTGTCATGGACCAGGACCCCCAGGTCCCTTTCTGTGGCACTAATGACAGGTCACCAGTTTGATGTTACACCATTCACTATTACCCTCTGTGCTTGACCTGTGAGCCAATTGCTCACCCACCACAGGATGTGTTTGTCCAGCTGCATGCTGGACAGTTTGTCCAGAAGGGTACTCTGAGAGACAATATCAAAAGTTTTACTGAAATCCAAACAGATTGCATCAACTGGCTTCCCTTGATCGACTAGGTGGGTTACTTTGTCACAAAAGGAAATCAAGTTTGATAAGTAGGACTTTCCTCTGATGTAGCCATGCTGGCTGTGACCAATGACTGTGTTTCATCTCAGGTGTTTTTTAATACTTCCCTGAACAATCTTTTCCATAACTTTGCCAGGCACTGAAGTGAGACGGACAGGCCTGTAGTTTCCATGGTCCTCCTTCTTGCCTTTCTTGAAAACTGGGACAACATTCACCAGCTTCCAGTCAGCTAGGACCTCTCTGGATTCCCAAGACCACTCAAAAATCATCAAGACAGGTTTTGCAATGACATCAGGCAGCTCTTTGAGGATTCTGGGACCATCAGGCTGCATAGATTTGTAGGGATCTAGTTGGAGCAGGAGATCCTGCACAATTTCAAGGTTGACTGGGTCGTTCTTGCAGTCTTGGTCCTCCAGCTCAGGGCACTGAGACACCCTTGGTCTGTCATCTGTGTTGAAGACAGAGGCAAAGAAAGTGTTAAACACCTCTGCCTTGTCTCTCTCTCTGTTTGTGAGGTGACCATCTTTATCCTGTAACAGGACAATGATATTTCTATACTGCCTATTGCCATCAATATGTGTGAAAATACCCTTTTTATTGTCCCACACATTTCTGGCAGCTTTGACTCCAGCTGAGCTTTGGTTGCACAAAGTTTCTCCCTACAGTGGCACGCAGCATCTCTAAATTCTTCCCATGTCACTTGACCTTGCTTCCACTGGGCATACACCTCTCTCTTTTGCCTTGTTCCAAGATCCCTGCTCAGCCAAGTCAGCCTTCTGCCTCCCCTGCTTGACTTCTGACATTTGGAAATTGCTGCTTCTGTGCCCTTAGGAGCTGACGGATCTGAGAATATGGAAAAACATTTTCCCAGAGTACCTTACAGGCCTGAAGTCTGCTCTCCTCAATTGAGGTTTTGATGGCATTTTTCCTCCTGTCAACAGAGATTTTAAACTCGATTGTTTCATAGTCACTGTGGCCAAGACAACCACCAATCTGCACTTCGCTCACAAGATCCACTCTGTTGACAAGCAGCAGATCTAAGAGGGCGTTTTTTGAGTCAGCTCAAAAAAGACCTGTTCCACAAAATTGTCATCATGTCATCCATTGAAGAGCACTACTGTGTTCTTCAGAAGACAGATAAAGCAAAACCAATGCATCCTAAATGTTTTCATGTGTGTATGTGCTCTGGAATAATTTTTAAAATAAATGTATATTTGAACCCGAGCTTATAGTAGAGATGAACTCAGTCTGCCAATCGAGATTTGCTTCAAACTTAAATCTTACCCCTTGATATCCCCAACCATTCAACATATTGCAGTGCCGGTACTTGATGCTATAGTTTGGTTCTAGTGGAGATTGGGTCTCTCTGGAAACTAATCAGGTGCTCACAGACTCTGATCCCTAAGAACAGAAGGGGAATGGAGTAATCTGAAAATATTTATCTTTTGTTTATGTTAATGACAACTTTAAATAAGGAGCAGAGAGCATCTCTGGCTCCATTTATGCAAGCATTGCACATAAGAGACATTCTGAATTTGTGCTTTCAAAATCCCTGTGATCATTCACAATAGTATCATATATGTTCTGGTAAAAAATAATTTTCAAATAGCTTTATGTACAAAAGTGGGTGAGCACTTAAAATCAGATTAGTGGGTTTGTATTTTCTATGGACCATTAAATATCATGCTTTGAACTAGTCCCTCAGAGACTCTTAAAGAATCTGGAATGGGTATGAAAGGTGAAAAAACTGTGGAAATTATATTATCCTTATTGTCCGTGTAAACTGAGTAGCAGAGAATTCATGCAGAGAATTTTTGTGGTCTATATATGCCATATGTACATATCCATTTCACTTTCTTTTCAACTGAGGTGGTGTACAATGCTGTAAGACAACTTTAAAAAAAAGCCTGCTGAAATAAAATCTGTGGTTAAAAAATAGCACAGGAACAATAGGTTTTTTCTAATCTGAAAAAACAAAGGGTATTTTCTGTGGATTTATTTTTCCTTGAAAGTCCGCTAAATGTACAGGGCACGTGTGTTTACAGATAACATGAGAAAGAGCAGCAGCTACAGTGTTTGCTGGCTCCGAGTCAGACCAAGTTACAGTGACAGAAATGTTAGAGTTTAAACCTCTGAGGCTTCTCTTGCCTTGCTGCTGTACTTCACCACTAGTTTCAAGTCTCCCGGAGGCCTGCCCTGACTCACTGCTGAGTGCTGAGGAGTGGAGCAGTCACGTTTGTGACATTTTCTGATTGGGTTTGGAAGTTCGTTGTTTTAACACATTGCATAGGGGCAGCAGTGGCTCAAAAATAATGTGTGTCAAGGATTATTACTGCTGTACTGACTGTGAATCTGTGCAAAGTCTTCCACATTTTACTTACAATGCCACAATTAATGCTGGAAATATTTCTGTCAAAACCAGCTCTCAGATTCGTGGCCTTTTTTTATTCTGTTAATTCTTAACTACCTCCACATTCTTGCCTAGATTTGAGAGTGAAGGCATTTTTGTTGTCATCCCACTGTTTATCAATTGAAAATAATAGTTAAAAAAAATGTAGAGATAGCGTACTGAAATTTTATCTAATTTTAAGCAATTTAAAAACTTTTAATTACCAGCTGCTGTGAATTTATAAGACAATGAAACTAATTTTTCAGAAGAATTTGTCCCAGACTCTGGGCATTAATATGTCAGGTGAAGTTTTCTATCACCACTTATGACTCACTAATGGGGAAAAAAAATGTCAATTTGACTAATTTTCTGATCCTATATGTTTATTTTTGTCATCTTCCATCTTGCAGAATATTGAAAGCTACATGAATGAATATTAACTTTTCTAAATTTATCCGCCATATGTTTCACAAATAAATTTTAAAGGTGTTGCAAATGGGTAGGTAGTGGACTCTACCTATCTATATATAGGTGGACCTTTCTCCACCTATCCACAGACTTCAAAGTTAGACTCTCAGTTCTATATTGCCTTTGACTACAAGATTTTTACCCTTTTGTCTGCATAGTGGCCCAGCCTGGAAAGAATGGTTAGAGAGAGTCTTCTCATTAGCCTCTTTTGCTCTTGCAGTTAGCTCTAGTTTGATTGCAGGGCACTTGTTGGGCATAGCATTTTGGGGATCAAACCTCCTTAAGCTGAGGAGAACTTGGACCACAACTCTTCTCTGAGTGCTCTGGTAAATAAGATATTTTGCAAAATGCCCGTGCTTGGTCATGCATCAGGTCTGGGGCTGGAGCCTGAAGGCAGAGCCACAAGTGAACTTTTGCAAGAGGCCCAAGTTCAGACACAGCCCTAATCCTGCCCAACTCTAGCCAACCTTGAGGTTTTTGACCTCTCTTCAAAGTAGTTTCCCTCTGCTAATTGTAGAACATGTTCTATGTTGGTGCCAGGTAACACATTCTGGATCTCCTGATTGGGGTCAGTTACCTACTTTTTGTAGCACTTTAAGTGGTGTAATATTACACAAGTTATGTGATCTGGATTAATTCAGCTCTTATTGGTTACATAGCAGCTGTGTGAGGAGAATACAAAAATACCAAAATACTTCCTTTTCACTTAAGACTCATTTGTCAATCTCTTGTTGAACTCAAGTATTTAATAACTGGCTACAGTGATAGGAAATTTGACAGAACTGTGCCAGGAATTTATTCAGTGTATGGCTTCATGTGGAAATCAAAAGAGGGGTATGGGGTGTAGAAGGTTTGATTCTTTTTGCTCCCTGTTGGAATTACAGGTCATTATTTTCCTGCTTTCTTTTAGCATTGAGAGAATAGTGACACATACTTGATTTTATCTTTTAATTTTCAATCACATTCTCTCCAAATGTAACAATTACCTTCTGATCTTTGTTGTTACTAAAATTGCTATAATATGTCTGCCCATATGTGTGCCTAATGGTCCCTCACTTAACCTGCATCTCTAAAAATGGCTTACTAATATATGTTTGTGTAAAGAGATAAATGTCACCTGCATTCTTCTCAACCAAGTCAAAACCAGTGAGAGATAAGGCAAACAATTCAAATGCTACTGAACAGTGGGGGAAGTTGGCTACCCACGGGTATGGCAGGGTAATTATCTATCTGCCCACAATCTGTCCACAGCTGGAAATTGAGTTAATTTTATTTACTAGTCCAAAGAAAAACTGAAACCCCAAGAACAGAAGATTCTCATAAACCTCTCCAAATAATTAAAGTTAAGGCCCTGCTTCAGGGTTCTCTGTCTTTATTATGCAGTATACTCTTCTGCATCAAACTTGTTAGGTCATGGTTATTTACATTTGCAAGGGAAATAACCCATGTTCAGAGTCATCAGCCCAACCTCTGAAACCTGTCTTTTTCTTTAAGAACTCCACCTGAAGATATTTTGATAGAAGTAAATAAGTGGAACAAAAATATTAAAGAAATCTTGTGTTGGTGGTTGTTTATGAAAGGTTTGTCTGGTTCCTTGGCCATATTGACCACCACCATTGGTCTACCCTGGCCTCCAATCGGGAGGCCTGGAGACACACCATCTATAATGCTGCTGCTGCTTTTGAGAACACACACAGGATCACTCTCGAGGAGAAAAGACAACGCAGAAAGAATCGTGTCTTGTTGATATCACCTGGGGAGTCTTTCTGCTGTACGTTCTGCACCCGGACTTGTCTATCTCGCACTGGCCTTTTTAGCCATCAGCGCGCTTGTAGCAAGCGTGGGTAGAGCCCCTCTCAAATCTTCGTTCGCGAAGCCTAGCCATGATGATGATGTCTGGTACTTTTGGTGAGAAAATATTTTTTTGACTCTTTAGGAATATTTCAGGTGTCTCATTGTAGATGTCAAGTGCCATTTGAAAAATTCTAAGGTAATCTGTTTGACTTCATGTTTAGGAGTCTTCTGCCAGAAGATATATTATCCCAGATATTCTAATGAATTGGTAGCATTTAGAGCACTGAAGTTGCCTTTAATGTTTTGTTTCAGTTCTTTGTGTTTTCTACCTTTGCACACTGAAAAGATTCATTGGATGAGTTAAGCAAAATGAATAGATGGTCCTTATGTTGCTCTAGTACATGTGCTTGCCATGCTGTGATATTCACTAAGCTCCCTTTTACTCCACTCTCCAATATTTTCATATTTCCCTTAGGCCTATGTAATTCTGCTTCCATTAAGCTATGGTCATTAACATATATTTGGCCATTTTTCCTGTTCTACTGATGAATTCAGCCTTCATACCACACTTCACCACTGTTATGGAGTACTTTTGGCTTGGCAAAGCACTACCATCTCTTCCTTTGCAGTAAGATACCTACAAGAAATCTCTACGAGGAGAGGAAGCTGGAAGTTTTTTCTGTACAAGACTAACACTTGAACCTTGTGTAGTTAGACCTCTTCAAAAATTGGTACTGTTTTGATTTACAGATAATTTGTAAGTTTAAGGGAGAAAATAAGATGCAAAACATTGCATAATCATATCCAAACATATTTTAAATCAATAAAACACACACCTGTGTTTTGTCTTTGTTGTTAAACTTTTAATCATTGCCAGGAATGTTTTGTTTTCAAATAAATTTCATTGTGTCACTTGTTCCTGCCTTTGGCCAAACTCATTTTGGCATCCATCCCTGTTTGTAACCAATAATCCCCTTCACATGCTTGCCCTGCCTGGAGCCTGATAGGCAGATGGTGGTAAGCTCTAAGGAAGTAGGGAGAATGTTATCTGCTCAACACTATCAATCTGTTTACTTTCAGATATTATTCCCCTTGTTTCTAATAATTGCCTTTGAATCTTTCTGATTACTGCTTGTGCTTGTTTTTCTTCTCTTGGCTTATAAACAGTTTTGAGAAAGGATTTTGGGTTTTGGTGCTTTGTACTCCATTTCTCCCTTTTAGGTACAACTGTAATGTAGAAAATATCTCTAAGGCTGCCAACAAGGTTTGCAAGTTCTGAATGTCAGTTGCTTTCATTCTTTTCTTTTCTTTTTTTTTTTTTTTTTTAAATGGGGTATTTCTATTCCAAATAGACTATCATTACAAGAGTAACTTTAAGGCTTCATAAAGCCCAAATCCTCTTCTTTGCCTTCTCTGCATGATCTCCAATATCAAAAGCTTCCTTTCTTGTATTTTTGTCCCCAAAAGGTCTTTAAGAATGAGACCTCTCTGGATCCCACATGAATTTCTTTTTTCAACACCCAGAGTTGGTTAATAACCTGGTCAAGTCTTCCTTTTGTGACTACTGTTTATTTGCTCCCACATATTCTATATATTGATAGGAACCTCAATATAATTCAGGCTGTGCAGCATATGATTGTAACAGATTGGTTTTCACTCCCAGAAAGCAGCACATCAAAGCAGACACAAATCAATAATGCTTTCCCCTTCCTATCTGTGGATAGTGTTGCAGGTTTCTGTTCAACAGCCATAAGAAAATGCCTACAAAAATCCAGACAGTGATCACTAAGTAGCAAATACAGAATCAAACAACTGGCACAGTACCTGGCACATGAAGTATCACTTGAAGTGCAAGTTGTTGGTTCTTAGTAAAAGAAACTTGAAGAGTGTATCGTTAAGAGCCTTTTCCCCCCCTTCTTATTTCTTCCCTTTTACTTGGCCTCCTTCACACAGTGCTATTCTCCCTTTTTATACCATAGCTCTGATAGTAAATGCTTCCAGTCCCAGCTAGTCATCACAGGATGCAAACATTAAATGAAAACTTTTTCAATTAAATTTTATGTTGGTTGATCACCCAGAAGTGGGAAATATTTAGGTGAATGTAAGTAGTGGGTATCTGGATGGCAATTAGTGTCAACTTCCAATACCCTGAGGCAGGGACTCATATTTCACCTGTGGAGGAGGGGGTCAGGGCTTTTTCATCCATTCTTTTCTTTTTCTTTTAATTCCCTAACTCCCATAATCTGGCAATGTATTATGCAGCACAGACCAGGAAGGTGGGCTGCAGTAAATGCTGCTTTATGGATCAAGCAGTAGGAAGTGCTATACTCTTCCCCCCAGAGACTGAAAGCTTTACATCAATCAGCATACTGACAATGACTGCTTTTGAACTTACCTGTAGTATAGCAGTGTGGAAAATCATTATCCAGCATTCAATTTTTTTTAAAGAACACACATAATTTGAACACTGAAGCACCATACGGCCATTTTGTCTGACTCTGAGCACCTTTTTGATTGATCACCTCTCTCAGTGCCACAAGGAGGAGACAGGATGTATTCTTTGCCTTTTGCATGTGGTGTCCAAATAATCTTGCATACTGTAAAGAAGTGTGAGAAAATTTGTGCCATCAGCATTTCTGTAAATTTAAATATAGCATGAGATGTTCCAATTCTTGTTAAGCACAAAGCAGTGAAGTTGGGAGCTCTGTACCACACAAGCTCAGTTGGTGGCAAATAAAAAATAAAAAATGTAGTGCTGTGGTACAAATTCAGATCTTAATCTTGTTTTGCTGTGAATGATGTGACGGGATATGGTCTTGGGAATGATGCAAGGGTACAGATATGGAACCTAGTGCTTATTGATCAGGAGCTTTCATAACAGATATTTAGTTGTATATCCAAGAATGTTCTCTGTCTACATCTGAACTCATTGCTTTGCAGGATCAAGACTGTCATAAATAGGATCAATAGCATAGAGAGCTCTGTTTAGCTTCAGTTTGTTCATGTGAAATAATATTGCATGGACTTAAAACAGTGGTAAGAATCCAAAGGCAATTATACACTGATCTGACTAGAGAAAATCCATCTTCGGTCTTCATGGCAAGTATGTAGCTTCAGCTTCTTTGAAAAACAGATTATTTCATATCTACCTTTTTAAATAGATTCTCTCTTGCTAGCTATTGGATCTGTAAATAATGGGAGTGCTGGCTGTAGTCACTCCTGGCCCTCATCCAGACCAAGATAAAAGAGGCTCTTAATTTCCTATCTTCTTTTCCGGGTGTGGTGAGTTGACCTTGGCTGGACGCCGGGTGCCCACCCAGCCGCTCCATCACTCCCTTTCCCAGCCGGACAGGGGAGAGAGTAAGATGGAAAACAACTCACGGGTTGGGATCAGGCTGTTTATTAAAGCAGGAGCAAAGCAAAATCTTGCACTCACAAAAGCGAAGCAAAAGACAACGTGGTTTATTCTCTACTTGGCCACTTCCCAGAAGCAGGGCCTCAGCACGTGTGACGGTTCCTCAGCCACTGGAGACAAGGAATGCCTGCCTTCCTGCTCCTTGCCTCAGCTTTTATATCTGAGCTGACACCATATGGTCTGGAATATCCCTTTGGTCAGTTTGGGTCAGCTGGCCGCCTTGTGTCCCCTCCCAGGATGTTGCCCTCAACTGAGGAAGGAATGTTCCAGTGCTGATGCTGTGCTCAGCAGTAGCCAAAACACTGGTGTGTTATCAATACCCTTCTGGCTACCAGTGCAAAACACAGCACTGTGAGGGCTGCTATGGGGAAATGAACTCCAGCTCAGCCAGACCCAATACACAGGGACAGCCATTGTATTTCTTCTTCTATTTTTTTTTGTTTGTTTGTTTGTTTGTTTGAAAGCATCTGTTGGCATGGCTCTATATTGTTGAATTTCTCTGTATTTCCTTACTTAATTCAGTGCTCTGGTCCTGCAAAGTTTGACTTTTCATCGCTGGACCTAAATGTGAAGAGAGAAGATATGCTGATGTTTAGATTTAAAAAATAAAATACAACCTGGAAGCATGTTTTCTTTATTAGTTTCATTTTTTTCTGTGGTTGGAATTAATGTTTTTTTCAAACAACCTCACTCTAATAGTCCAGGACTATGCCTTCCTCTCAGTATTTTGTATCTCTGGTCTAAAGCTGTACTTTAAACAAGACATTATTTCTGAGACAAATCTAGTGGCAAATCTTCTAGTGGTCTGCATTGTTCTTTGAACTTCACCTAGGCAACTGTTCAGATCAAACTGCAAAGCCTACCTCATTACTGATACTTGCTCCACTCATCCCATAATTATTTCTTGGTTCTGCTAGAAATAGCAAGGCTGAGGGAAAAAACTGAAAAGGAAAGAAAGAAAGGCTGAAATATTTCAGAGCACTGAGTTGTGAACCATTTGTATCTTAGAAGGCAGTTTCTGTAAGTTCTTTAAGTTTTTGCATTGTATTTCAACCCTGTAGAAGCAAGTGATAGAAAGAAAGCTTCATAGGCCAAGATTTCCCCAGTTCAGAAGAGGCTCCTGGAGGAATCAGTTCCACACAGTCCTGAAAACACCCTTAAAGGCCTACTACTCATTAACTCTCCTTTTGACTGAGGAGACCTTAAAATTACTATTATGCAGTTGTCTGTCAACATTGTTTTTTGTTTCAGCCGGAAGGCATCATCCCAGAGTGACAATAGACTTTGTCTATCTGAGGTCTTCTTCTATTGTCTTCTTTGAAGGCACTGGCAGCAATGTCTGCCTAAGGACTACAAGATTTTGCATTCCTAAAGTCTGTGAGCATTACTGAGTTTTGATTGTCTTTATCACATTAGATTAAAACTTTGATCAAATGCAAAGTGCCAGAAAATATCAGACATGTTTTCTAAATATGATATAAGACTCTTGGCTGACATGTAAAAATTAGGTCTTCTTTCTGTTCTCACTTTAATGCTTTTTACCTCAGAGCTGAATGTGTGCACAGATGACATCAGTGTGTATCTTATTCTGTCTTAACCTGGCATAATAATGACAATGGTTTTATTTAGTGCTTTTCACTTTGTATTCAGCAATCTAAAGTAACAGAAATTTGTTAAAAAATGCCTTTCTGTAAAATGTCAGACACAACTCTTCCCACTTCATTTTGCTGGGAAGAATACCAGCTTTTTACAAGGCGTGTGTGTTGCTTCGTGGCTTAACACTATTCGGCTTCATTTAAATGTGTGAGCACTGATGCTGTAGGAAACAGAAGAAAGACTATTCTCCCCTCAACCTTCTTTTTTTTTTTTTTTTTTTAAGTACAGGTAGCAGGATGTCTAATTGTTTCTTGAAGGATCTGCAAGGTCTTTGTGGATCGAGATTGTTGTCTTCTGTGTATAGAGGAACATCCACACTCTATTCATTCTTTGTTACCTTATTATAGGATGCATGTAATAATTTGGAGACAGTCAATGAATTTGCTTCCCATACAAGTCACCACGAACTCTGGGAAATAAATGCATATTTTTATTTGTACTTGTAAACTGCCACTTAAAGCTGAGGAGGACAGAGAATGAGCAGCAGATGACATATATTAGTTATTGTCTAATATTGTACTGAGAGTGTTTTGACAGTATGTGAGTGGAAGCTGGGTAGAATAGTTTGAAATAAAGCCCATTTTATGCTTGCCAGTTATTGTGTTCCTCCTTTCCATGATATGTTAAGCTGTTTTTTTCTGAAGGTGCTTTTGGTCACAAGTGACAATATACACTCTATAGTATTTCTCTCTTGCTCCTCCCTGTAACATGAGATAGAAGAGATGTGTTGGTGTCTGTAGAGCTGTTGCAGTTCATTTCAGAAGTATGTATTGTCTCACTTGCTATTTTCTGTGAAAAACATGATTCTCTGTACATTTTTATGAGTTATTAGTAATGTAATCCTGATCCATTAGAAACAGTCAGGAATGTGTCACTGCTTTCAATAGGTGCAATCTTGCCTTCATGTAAAATGACTATGTTATGGAGTAATGTAGCGTCTGCTGAAGATCTCTTTTGCTTCTGAGTATTTGTAGTGCTTGAAATTACTGGAGACTGGGCTGGTGGTTAGTTTTTAACAATTGTTTTATTTGTGGATTATGTAAGAGTTGTACATGGTTTATACATTATTTAGTCTGCAAAGAATATTAAATTTAAGTATCTCTTTAGTGCCTCTTTAAATGCAATTTGATTACTTTTTGAAATTCAAAGTAATATTTAATAACTGTTAGTTTTCTTTTAGAGAGTTCTTACCAAAGAAACAGGAGTTCTTACAGCTACATGGATAATTAACTTGAAGCTTGTCTGTCTCTTGGGGAACATCAGATATGTAAATGAGGAATTTAAGTCTGAACAGGACATGCCAGGGAATCACTAGAAGTTTTATTGCACTAAAACATTGGTATTAAAGTCCTAAATGTTATAATATACTATTGTAAAGCACTGCATTTTAAAAAGCAAATATGTGTGGGGAATTTTTTTTATAAATTTGTTCTATAAATCATAAAAGTATGTAGCTTTCTTTTTTTTTTAGGACATCCAGTAAAATCTTGAAACCTTCCGTAGAAAGCATGTGCTGTTATGGAAGAAATATGTATTATAATAATACTTTCAGTATCAACATTTTAAAGAAATAAATATATACAACAAGCAGTGATCTCCCCTCCTGTATTCCAAAACTAAAGCTAGTTCTACTTCAATCTATCACATACTGTGTCATGCCACACTGAGAGCTATCCCTGATAAGGAAACTTTTCACAGCACTGCCAAGAACAAAATGGAGGCTATTATTAATCAGAAAAATTGCTTGGTGGCCTTTCAAAAGTTGCTTATTTATTAACAAACCAATTCAACATTCATCCAACAAAAGCATAAGGAACTTCACTGACTTAGCTTTTGCAAAAGAACTCACATTTCCATAGAATTTAGTAGTGTTTCTTTAACAGTGTTATCAGAGTCAGCATTGGAGCTAAGCAGTAAGTGGATATAAAGATCACTGGCCTTCCACCCCTTGGGAGGTGGCCTCTTCTTTTGGACTGCTGGTATGAAGAACTACGAGGGTTATTTCTACAGTATCCTTTCTAGAAATAGGGAGCATCCACTTTGAATGACTCGAGTATAATGTCTCTTGTACCTGCAATTCATAAATCCCACGTATTCCAGATCTTAAGTAGGTTACTGACTACTATTAATACGTTGTTTTCTTTTTGGTGACTTAGTTGATCTATGTGCCTGCAATGCAAGTGTGTAATTCAAGCATACAAACAATATTATTTTTTTAGCAGGGCTATTTGTGTGTTTAAAGACATGTGCTGCAATGCTTATTTCAACTAAGCCCAATGCAGGAGGGAAAGAAATGTTCTAGTAGTGAACTAGTCATCACTCCCCTCTACTGATTCACTAGCACTGCTTAAATCGGCAGTGAATAAAAGATTCAAAATCAAATGAAATTTAGAAAAAGGTTCCCAATTTTCATGTATTATATTTGTTTTCATCTCATCCTATTTTCCCACCGGGTTTTATCTTCACTGAGATCAAAGTGACCATGTCTGCTTTCTATATGACATTGTAATTTAGCCTATCTCTACTCCAAATGTAGGCATAAATTTTTTAAAAATTTTGCTTAATGTGCTACCTTTCACCTTTTTACCAAGTTAATTTTTTTTTCTTGTTTTTTATTATTTATTCCAACAAATGTGGTTCAATAAGATTATAGGGCATATTAATTTCATGTACTAGAGACCTGTAAACATTAGTAAATTTTCACATTCAGATGCATTTAAATTCATCAGGAAGGAAGAAAAATATTACACATTTGACTGTTCTAGTTAGGACTAAGATTTGGATCAGATTTGCATGTGTCACTTTCTGACTAGATCTCTAATACTTTTATTCTATAATTTATCTGGAAACATTAGGTCCATTTAAGAAAATTATGCCCAGTGAGTTTGGGAACCCTTGAAGTGGAACATTAAATAGTTGATTATAAATTGTTTTCAATATTGGTGAATTCCAGGCATGCTACGTGTAAAATGTGAATAAATTTATTTACACCGTGTGTGAATTTTGCTAGTGGAATTCAAGAAAGTAAAAGCATTTGTTACATGACAAAGTACGTACTAAACATAGATTTGCATAGGATTGAAATGCAAGATGGTCATAATGTCTATCATTTATTTAATCTTATATTCAAATAATTTACATCAGCTTTCTCCAAATATGAAAAACATTGTAACAAGTAAAATAGAAATGAGCTCAAGAAACTGATTTATTTTTTTATCCATCTTGTTTGTATGGTCTCAATGAAAAATATTCATAAAGCAAAATATTTAAATTGTGCTAATAATATTAAAAATAAACTAAGCAAAATCAAGTGCAGGGCTATTTATTACTTTTATGCTTACTGGTAATTTGTAAAATATTTCTATGATACATATTTTCAATCATATAAGCTGTTCTAAAGTACTGTGACTTAACTCTATGTTCTTTAAATTTGGTTTTAAAGCTTGTTTTTTTCTTTTTGTGTGAACAATCTACCTTTGATTTAATTTTTTCTGACACTGTGCCCACTGCACAGTAGAAAAAAAAAGTGTAATTGTAGTTTTGTCCTTTACAGCACAGGACAAATAAATGTCAAAATCAAATGGTGGTGTCCCCCAAGGGAAAATATACTTCAGTTATGAAATATTCTTCCCCAGCTCCCATTGCTATTCCTATGAACACCTAGGTGAAGCTGCCTCAGGACCTAATCAGATGGTGCTCGTTTGCATATAATGAAAAATTGTGCAATGAGGCTTTAGCCCATTCTGAGGAAAAGCACATAACGTCTCTTTAAAATGTTCTGGTTTAAAAACTGGTGCAACTCTGGTTCTGAATGAGAGGTTTGCATGGGATAGCCCAGTGAGAAATGAACACCTGCTTTATTGTTTGTGTCTTGTCAGCTTAGCACTGTATTAGTAAATCTCTTTGGAGGTGGCATGGTGGTATTTCTTGATATATATCAAAATATAATAAATATTGAAAAGGTGGTGATATTGATAAATTGCCAGGCTGTCTCAGGAATTATAATAATAATCAAATATCTGAAAAGTCATTAAGATATCTTGAAGATGAGACAGTTTTAGGGTAAAGGCTCTCCTTGGGCTTTATTAGAGCTCTTAATTATGTTATTACTCAGAGCAAGTGAAACCCATCACTGTAGGTTTATAAATATGTTTTGCTCCTTTGTGAGTCCTAATACCTGATATAAAGTACGGAACAGCTTGAAGTTGTGAATTGTCATCAACTACTTTTAAACTCAGGAGACTTGATAACCCCTGGAGTTGAACAAAATAGTGATTGGGATAAAATTAGATTGGTGACTGTCACTAGTGGGGTTCCACAGGGCTCCATCTTAGGCCCTGTGCTCCTCAACATCTTCATAAATTACTTGGATGCAGGGCTGGAAGGGATACTAAGCAAGTTTGCAGATGATACAAAACTGGGAGGAGCTGTTGACTACCTCAAAGGCAGGGAGGCCCTGCAGAGAGACCTCAACAAATTAGAGGACTGGGCAATTACCAACCATATGAGGTTCAACAAGGGGAAGTGCCAAATTCTACACCTGGGATGGGGCAACCCCGGATGTTTGCACAGACTGGGGAATGAGGTAGTTGCTGCCTTCCCAAGCCCAGTTTTCCATCTGTTTCCAGCCTTAGGCATTGCATCCGTTTACAGTCTGTTAGCGTTTGCAGGCCTTCTTCACAACTATGAAAAAAAGAAACAATATTTTTATTTTCATGGAAAAGATTTTATATGAAAGTTTAGAATATGCAGAGTCTCAAAGTAACATGGGTTGCAGAAGTACATGAAGCAAGTCAATTTGGCCTATTGACTTACAGCACAAGTGGTCCTTTGACACCATCGGACCACAAGCAGTGGTGTAAATCAGAAAATCTGCGTGCAATTGAGTCATCATCTTTAAATTATGTTAAATGAGACATTTATGATAATGATGAGGTAAAATTTGATTACGTACTTCTAAGATCACCATTTTCTTCACCTAAAAGGTGGTCAGGCATTGGAACAAGCTCCTCAAGTGGAATCACTGTCCCTGGAAATGTTCAAAAAAGGTCTAGATGTGGCACTTGGGGATCTGGTTTAGTGGTCAAGATTGTAGTGTTAGGTTAACAGTTGAACTCAGTGATCTTACAGGTCTTTTCCAACCCTAAAAGTTCCATGATATCATGGTTTGTTTAGTTGCTGAAGGTATGGCAAAGATGGATGAAAACCTTGCTCCTGAAAAGGAGCATATTCTGCATAGGTATGTCCCTCAAGACAGTGTAAAGAGTGAGGTAAAATAATTCAAGGGCTGATAAACCACAGAAGAATAGTAGAGACAGGATCGCATAAGTGATTATATTGCCTTTGCCTTGTTTTCTACAGCTTATTACTACCACAAGTTTTCTGATTTCCCTGTTGTTGATCTGGAGGAAGGAAGATTACATTTGTTGTTGCTGAGAAGATATATATACCTAGAGCGTAAGTTAAAGCTTGCTTGGAGGAGACACCAGGCATTACCACGTTTGCAAGGTTTTATTCATGTATCAGGAAGGTAAGCCACAGATACCATGGCTGAACCTTTCAGCCTTCCGTGTTTCAGCTCCTGTGGTACCACTGCAAGCAAGGGAGATACTATTGTGCCTTTTTTACAGAGCAGACAGAAAGACTGTGAAAACAGAAGTACTCCTCTGCCTCAGTTCTGTTGTGCACAGCTGAAGTGAGTGGGGACTGTCTTGATTCACAGCAATAGCTCATGTATGGGACATAGTTTCATTATTTGCCCAGCATCATCTTACACAGACTGCTCCCTTACTGCAGAGTACAAAGCCAGGTATATAGCCTAGAAAAGATCAAATGCTGAAGTGAATATACTCAAATCCAAGATTAATTTAGTTCTATGGGGTGAGTTCTCTTTCCTGAAGGGTAATCGTCTGCTATGTAATTATTCATGTTAATTCCATTTTTAATGAGAGAAACATTGGAAGGGCAGATTTTCAGATGTTGCAGATGGTCTTTTTTCCTTTGTCCTCTGTGGACCAGCAACAGTGAAAACTCGCTGAAAACTGTCCCTGATTAATGAGCACATAGTCTTGGTTGTGGTGATGCCAACTCTCAATACTCATGCTCTGTACAATTGATTTCAGAGCTAATCCTTGTGTCTGTGTGGGCCAGCAGCCTCACAAGCTCATTAGTTCCAGTGTGGGCAGGGCTGTCTAGCTGTGGAGAGGAGTCAGGACTTTCCCCAGAAGTTTAGTGCTGTTTGCTTGCAGTGAGTAATCACTGAGCCCTTCAGTAATGACTATTATGCTTTGGCAACAGTTATCATTGTTCCTATCTCCTTTACTTAAGAGATGAATAAAATCATGCTTGTTTTACTTTGTGATGTTTAGGAAATGTTTCCATAAGTGAAGAGTGTGTTGGAAAAACAAGTGCATGGGGTCTGACTTTGTCATATGCAGGCTCATTTCTCAAAGGTATTGCAATAATGGTGAGGAGTTGACAAAGGCAGATTTATTGAAAGTTATACATATAAATTTTAGGTCAGTTCTTTTCATGAGTAGAGACTATGTGGTTCTCTGCCTCCTGAAAAATCCATTTTTTTCTGAAAGCTTCTATTGTACTAGATGAAGTAGAGATTAAAAACACTGGCTGCCTTATTCAAAACATGTTTGCCTTAAATTACAACAAGCTACTTAGCAGCCAGACATCTGAAAGCCATGTGCTAAATAAACTGAACATTATGTAGAGAAGGGTGTTAAAAATCCCCTGAAGTTGTAGAAATATGAGAGGCAAAGAAGAAGAATATGATTTTGGCAATTGTAGTCAATACATTAAGGCTGAACTGAGCTTTGCTTATATGGTCCTTCTAACAAGAAAGACATATGTCTTGAATGTGGTTCAAGTATATTGCAAACACAAGCTGCTTAAGGAGGTCATTGGTTCTGGCAGATTATAGTGGAACTGGACATAAGTTCCATATAGAGAGCTGAAGTCTGCTTACCATATAGGCACATATGTTCTGGCACATTTTAAAATCATTTAACTGCCAAACCTTAGTGGTTCCTCTGGCAACTCCATAGAAATATGCTGGAAGTAGCAAATGACAGTCACTGTACCCGTTTTGCTCCAGTGAATTCTGCTAAAAGCACTTTGTTGAAACCTGCACAGGTAAAGGCCAAGGCTGTTACTGTTGAAACAATAAGCTGGCATCATAAAATTGAAGCCCATTTCTTTTGTTAACATCCTAGCTGATTAATATTTATATTAATTCAATCGATATGGCTGATATTTGCAACTGTATTATTTGTCCTGGAAATAGAGAGCTCCGTAATCAGCCCGAGTGAAATAATTTTTTTCTACACAAAACAATGCTACAAGGTGGTGCAAATCCTTACAGAAACAGTGTGGCATGGCCAATTATGCACAGAGTACTCTAATTTCTAAAAAGGGTCCAGGTTTTCAAGCACTTTACTTGAACAAGAAGATTTAATTTATTTGTTATTTTATGAAGCATTTTTATGTGTAGAAAAAGTGCTACTTGTTTGCACATGCTGGTTATATGGCATTCTTACATGATTTCATGCTTTGCTGATGGAAAATTAGACCCTTGTGTATTATAAAAGAATAGAAGATAGCTATAGAATCAGGATGCGATTGCCTCAGGACATTCTGTTGACAGCTAGAAATATATACAGACAAAGCAATGTCACTGGATGCTAATGTGAACTATACAAGTTGATGAGTACTGTAAATCCCTGTAAAAAGAAATCTATACCCTTTTATTTTGCAGGTATTTGCCTTTAAAATTACTACTAATAACACTTTTGTAATTTTTTTATAAATAATCACTATTAAGATTTTATAATTATGGACATGATAAAGCATAGATATATGTTTTTGATAATATATCTATATGCAGAAGGGAAAAAAGCCACCTTTCCTTGTTTACTAAACCTTTGCTTCACATTTAGTTGAAGCTGTTATTAATTTAAGGGGGAAATTTGAACGTATAAGGAATGGTAGACTGAACTGATATTTAGGTAGAGAAATAGTGCTCAGTTTTGAAACTAAAACAGGATACATCAAATTAGCATTTCCTGGCCTTTTGATGTTTTCTACATCATCCCCTACAATAAGCCTAGATGTTCCAAATAGATTAAATCTCAGTAAAAAAGTAAGAATTTATTTCTGCTGATCCTAATTCCATCGGATAGGCTGCAATATTGTATCATTTCCAAGGTGTGACTATTTGGTATACTGCTTCCATTTTCTGAAAGGCTCTCTTAACAACTCACTCAAGTAGAGCTGTTTTGATAGTGCCTGCTTCTGTCCATCTTTCTTATTTGTTTAATCTTTAAAAATATAGCAGAAGTATAAAAAGACTGTAACAATGCACTACCTATGTACAAATCTCAGTCTTTCCCACCTATATTAGCATGATAGCACTTTGGACATCAAATATTTATCCTAATTAAAATTCTGCTCCAATCTGAATATATTTTATATGTTAGCAACACCGTCTGAGGGAAGGAAAAAAATATTTTTATGTCAGACACACTGCTGATGAGGCAGAGTGACTCTGGGCTCTGTCCCTGAGATCAATAGTGGGCAAGAGTGGGCTCTAACCATAAAGGTTTCATTCAAACTAGCAAACTGAATTTACTTGTATATTTATTATTTGTTTGTTTAATTGTTCATGAATCCTGTATTTGTTTACTAGATAAGTATTCACTCATTCCAGCCATTTTATTTCAGCTACTTTTCTTCCACATGTGAAAGTGTGACACCTCTTAATACCTTGAAGACCTGAAGTTGGCCCAGCATATGGGTGAATGCCATGCCCTGTATTTGGAGGAATCCTCTAAAGCTGGAAAGAGTTTGAATATGAACTGACCAAATGGCTAGCACTTATATTGTCTCCTATTTTTGTTAGGAAAAAATTATGGGACTAAAATTTGAAATTCATCAAATTTGTGTTCAGAGAAAGAATTAAAGGCCAGTAAAAGCTCTACGAGCTTAATTGGTTGACACAATGCAGAAAAGAGTAATAAAGTCACTAGAAGATAGTAAGCAGGGTCTAGTAGGACAAGCTTTACAAAGCCACTCATATATTTTTCAAGAGGAGAATAAACTTTTATATTTTAAATTTTGTATTTAAAAAGACTTTTACAAGCCTTCTGTGAGGTGGGATGTTAAGGTTTCTAAGTGGATGTTGGATAACAGACAAGAATTGTTTTAGCAAAAATGTCTTCAAGACAAGGAAAAGGAATGGGAAGAAATTATTTCTTTTTCCATAAGAAAGGCTAGCAATAGATTAATGGATTAATCTGTGGTCCTGTATTATGTAATATAGTTATTAATAAATTACATTTGAAAATATATTATAAATGAACAGAAGATTGCTATAGAATCAGGTTGTGATTGCCTCAGGGGTAGTGTAAAGCAAGGAAGCAAACTTAGCAGAAAATTAGTACAGCTTGCGAGGAATTTCAAGAGCACCTATTTTAAGTAGGTGATAGGAAAAAGCATGGCAAACAAAACTCAATAAACATAATTTCAGAAACCTTGAACACTTTATGCACAGTTCAGGAAAGTTCAGTGTATGGAAAGTCCAGTGTATGGTGGTTGTTAAAAAGGGAAGTAAATATTAATGTGTTAACAAGGTGGAGAAAGAATGGAAAACTTACTAGTGCCAAGATATGAACCGAAGGTACGACATCATGCAAGATACTATGCAGGGTCATTGTTACTCTTTCAGACAAGTGAGGAAAGACACTGAGTAACAAGAGTGGCATCTTAAAATTGTGCAATTGGAATTTAGTGTTATTTACTTTTGAGAAGAGAATAGCAAAGAGCAATTTAGAATCAGATAAAAGGAAAAGATGGTGATGGTCCGTTCTTGTCTTGCAAAGCAGAAAGATGGTCAAAACTGAACAGCAGTGAATTCAAATCTAGCAAATAGAAATATCTTCACAGATAAATTAAGCCAAAGAACTGATGTCAGGGAGGTTACAAGTTTAACAGAAATCCAGTAGAGGATGGAAATTTATCAAATTAACAAATGTATCCAGATTTATACCAGTTAATCCTGAAAGAAAAAAAATCCAGTCTTAGAAAGAATATAAACTCTACAGATTCAGACCTTATACCAGTCTTTATCCATCTGGAATACAGAGGCCATTTTCCTGGGGATAGATGATCTACCTTCTGACTAAAGAGGAGTTTCTTGCCCCACTTTCTAAGAAGGCGTGTAGTGCTGACTACTGTCAGGTAGCAATTGCTGCAGTAAATGAAGGGAATTGTTTGACAAACTATTATCTACTAAGACATGTCCTGTGTTCCCACTCAATTCTTTCTAGGTGACAAGCCTCTCCTAGTCCTCTCAGAGTAAGGCTGCCCTGGCTAGCCATTATTAGCCACTTCTGAGCCTACCGACCCCTGCCGTTCTGGGCTTCAACTGCAGAGGAGGAAGGAAAATCTGGGGAAGTGTAGCCATGGTTACCAGTCTGGGGAATGAAAAGATTTTAAATATGCTAATACCCACTGATGCTTTTATGCAGAAAATACTGAAAATCTGTCTGGCAAATGCATTCTAATACCCAGTTTTTCCAAGCTGGTAGTCACCTATCCGTTGAAAGTTACTTGCATGTACCTCCACTTTTGCTACATAGTACTAGTATTTTCATCCCTCTATGGAAGGTCCTCACAGTGGGTAAGGGATTGAACAAGTCAAATATTTAGAAGTGCATTAATAAATAAATTTTTCTTGTACTGCATTTATTTTATGTAGTACTTCATTAACACAAACCATTTTTCTTCCAAAATTCCCACTTCCTGATTTTCCTCCTCCATTCCATTCTTTATATCCTGTAATTCATCAACAAGAACTTCATGATACTGTTATGAATAATTTAGTGAGGTGTGGAATTGAGATATTTTATACCATCCACAATAGTTCTATATAAAATAATCATAAGCCATAAGAAAAACTCTTAAATTAGACAGCAGCAGAATTAAGGTTGACTCTGCATGTGTAAGCATGGTATCACCTTTTGTATAGCTTCAAATAAACTGGAAACCCCTACACAGTACTGCTCCAAATTAGTCTAATTCAGGTTGGTATTCCTTGAATACTCAAGCTCCCATTTAATTAATGAAAGATTAATTTAAAATGTGGAGTAAGAGTTTGGAAGCAAAAATTGTCTTTTCCTGACACAGGTATATTGGCAGAAGTCTGTATCTGTATGTTATCTCTAGAGTTGGAAAATACTAGGAATGCTTTTAGGAACCATCAGATAGTAATTTTACTGGCTGCAATTTTTAAAATAAAAGCTGTAAGAACAAAGCAGCTGACATCTACTTCTCCTTTACTGTTTTAAGAGCTACTGTTTCTGTTTAAGCATAAGGAAGTGAGTAACCCCAACTCTCACCTTCAACCCGCCTCTTCTAGCTAAGAATCAATTTCCAAAGTTAGTTATCAATCTCTTCAAATTTATTACATAAAAATAATATATAATATTTTATATAAAAATATATTTATTATAAAAAATATTATACAAAAAGTGTCATCTGAAAAATGTTATTTAAAAGACCAGATAATTTCTTTATTATAAACCTATAGACCTCTAACTAAATAGATCAGAAATACACTTTTGAATAATTTCCCTTTTGGGGAATAACTTTAATATATACTACAGATATATATTATTACAAAATATTGTGTGTATACATATATATATATAAATACTTTTAATTTACTATTCTGCATCAAGAAACAAATTTGCGGTTGAAAGAGAAACTTGGAGTGCTTGAGAGGAAAAAAAATAAAATCAATATATAAAAATCTTGTACCACTATATGATTAAAATGTAAAGACAAAATGGTAGAGTTCAAACTGGTTTTGGAAGAAGCAAAATTTTATACAGCTTTGTGTAGGGAGAGCACTGTGTCAAACCAGATATTGGAACATAGAAGGCTAGTGGAATTTATCCTTTTCATCCAGGATACTGACAGTGTTCCTAACCATGCCCCTTAAATCTGTAAGATGTGGTGACAACGACCTATTTAAATTAAACA
>NW_020955273.1:1186587-1210724 GCF_003031625.1 Empidonax traillii
TTTTTTTTTTTTTTTTTTTTTTTTTTTTTTTTTTTTTTTTTTTTTTTTTTTTTTTTTTTTTTTTTTTTTTTTTTTTTTTTTTTTTTTTTTTTTTTTTTTTTTTTTTTTTTTTTTTTTTTTTTTTTTTTTTTTTTTTTTTTTTTTTTTTTTTTTTTTTTTTAATATTTTGAGAACAGAAATAGGTGTCCAGCAAACAGTCAGTGGTTATGAGACTGTCTTGGACATGCGGTAGTTCTCTTCCAGCTGGATCAGTCAAACACATGCTGAATTATGGAAACTCCCTTTGATTGATGAGCTCGGATCAGCTTTGGCAGATGCACATTATAAAGGAGTAGATTAATACATATAAACCAGTGAGCTTAGCAGAAAGTACTGCTCAACATTGTAAACTGCCAACTTTATCATCTTTAAGTAAAAACTACAGTTTTTCTTCCCAACAAAGACTTCTTATAAAAGCAATAAGGTAACTGCATGAAGTGTGCTTATCATGATATAATCACACCCCAGGGGGAATGAGAGGTGCACGGCTGCACCTCATGCTTTGTAATGACCCAGGGGTGTGATTATCTTATGATAACCACACTCCCTGTCATGCCTTATTGCTTATATATTCCACATGTCATAATGAATCCTGAAGCACTTTCTAGGCCTCGTAGCAAAGGCAATGACTTTGAAGTATAGGAAGTAGTCAGATTTTCTAGGTACATACAGATTAATATTGTATACATTAGGAGGAATTATGAATGACTACTTATCTGTACTAGCCAGACCATAGTTTTTTAACTGTTTCTGGGTTCTGTAGGTTTCATGAGGTGAAAATTGTGAATGCGCCTAAATTGTTCTCTGAAAGTGCAGCACAAGAACTCTGAAAGCTTGACCACCGTACTTCAGGACCGTGGGGAAAGATAGCAGCGGTGACATTTTCACCTTTGCACTCTCCTGTTGGATGATTCTACAAAATCATATAGAACTGTAATAATCTGATTTCACCACAGAAATCTTTGTATGTTTACAAGCTATTTAACTGAATATTGAAGTAACTGGGCAAAAAAGTCTGAACTTTGATATGCAAAATTTTGTCAGAGGATGGAAAAGAGCTTTAAAGACCTGTATTTACAATGTTCATTGAATATGCCATCAATTTCTTTTTTACTGAAGCGATATGAAGGAGTTGTGGGTTATTTGGAAACATGATTTTAAAAAATTCTGCACTTTAATAATAAAAATAGCAATAAATCCTAATGAAAACAAATGGGGTTAATAACAGGTCCATAAGGAACTGTGAGATCAAGAGGCTTCTGAATTCACAATTAGGGGCTGACATAAAAGACAACAGGATAATAAACTAAGCAATTATCTTTGATATACCTTATGGTGTAATAGCACCAGAGGGTGAATCTGCACCTCAGGGAATGGGATTCTCAGTAACTTTGTAACCTTGTTAATCTGATGTATGTAGCAGTCAACATTTAAATACTACTCCACTTGTCAGGAAAATCTACAGTACTGTTTTCTGCCTGTCATCATAAACAGATTGATAAAGGTGATGGCCTATCATTATGGCCACTGATGAGTTGATTCATTGCAAGCATCAGCTAAGGTAACTACAGGCCACCACAAAGAATTCTATGTGTCGAAAATAAAGCTTATTTAGTTCCAAAGTGTGCACATGGAGTATTACTGATTACCATAAAGGTCAGACATGCACATTTTAACTGGTGGTAATGAGTAGTTTTAAAGATGTTTGAGTCTTTTCTCATCTTACCATGTCACAAGCCTTCTATTGTTATGCACCAAAGAATGTGCCTTTAATTGTACCATTTGCCCTATTTTATCTTGATCATAGAGTGGGTTGTATGATGTTAGTGGTGATAAACGCCTACCACATGTCCTAATAATTACTAGCCTTCAGTAAATTGCTTAGTGAAGTAACCTGAAGTCTGGTAAAACAAAAGGCTCCAAAAAGTTGAAAGCAATGTTTAAATAGTTTCATGTACTGTACCAAATTGCACTAAATGTGAGCTCTCTAAAAGCAGAGTGTAAAAAAATAAATCAGTTTCAATTCTGATTAATAAAAATGTATTTGACAGTAGGATATGCTCTCTCATATGTAACAGTTTTGAGCAATTGGTTCCTCTTATTTTTCATAAGAAAGAGCTGTGTTAAAAAATCATAAGATCAAGTAGTTCAGAATGGCTATAACCAGAAATATTAAAAAAAGTTATGTAAAATACTATTTGTGCATGTGTGTGTGTTTAGAAGACAATGAGAAGAGATCTACTAGTTCTCAAAGTCTGAGTGTTATCAAGTCAGTACCACTGAAAATTTTTAAAAAACCCAAACAAATCATGTAATGATATCCATTAAGTGTTGACTGTTTAACGTGTTGTGCATTGAACCTTTTCCTCTACATGCTCATAAAGTTGATTCAATTTCTGGAACTGAAAAACTCAGTTGTGAGGGTAGAAGTGTAGAAGTACTGGAACATTTTCATCAGGTGACTGCCAGTGATGACATTTAGTAAAACTAACAAACTGAAATAACCTGATATTATAAAATGCTGAGAATTTTTGATGAAGTAATGAAATTTCTTGATTATCATCATAAGCTCAACGCTCTTCAGAATTTTTTGCTTTTTCTAAACATCCCCAAAATGTACAATTCCTGCATTTGAGAAGAGAAATGTCTGCCTAGGTCTTAGTATTAACAGAGGGTCATGAGCTGTTTTCCAGAGTGAATGAATATGTGAGAATGGCTAATTAGTGAGAAAGAGGTGGAAGAGGGTAGATTTGCTTGTCTCATTTGTAAAACAGTAATAGCTTCTGATAAAAGTACCTCTCTGGCATGGTAGCAAATATTTAGTGGTCCAGAAGCTCTCTGAGGTTACTGAGGGACAAAAGACACTTGGGGAGAGCCTCAATAGCCACTCAGTAATAAAACTATTCTGACATTTTCGCTGCATTGGGTCCTTGCTCAATGACTGACCTAATCTTCACATTTGATAGAACAATTCTTCAAAACAATTCTTTGGAAAAAAGGTAGTTGCATTTTGTACAAAATACCGTGGAAGTCCTTCTCACAGAGATCTTACAAAATGTTTATAAATTTTTCCTGCTTTCATAATCAAAGAACAATTTCTTACCTATATAAGCACATAGGGTTTTTATGAAAGTATACCTATGGGTTACATTTTAAAATCAAACACGAAGTCCAGCCTGCTTATCTAAGATTTAAGTTGGTTGTAACTAACCAGCAGAGCTGCTGTTACCACATGGTCACTTTTTTCTTTCTCTTTTTTTTTTTTATTTTTTTCTTCTTCTTCTTCTTCTTTTTCTTTTTCTTTTTCTTTTCCTTTCTTTTTCTTTTTCTTTTCCTTTTCCTTTTTCTTTTCCTTTTTTTTTTTTCTTTATACCTGTTTTAAAGGAAATTTAATTCTCATTTCTCATTCTGTGGTGGAGTTCCCCAGCTTAGTGGCATTAAGTGTCAAAGGAACATAGGACTTTCACACCAACAGTTAAGCTAGTCATCTGGGAATATTTTAAGAACAAACAACACAGACTGACTGACAAATATATTGTGTTTATTGCAATTGAAAAAAATATTTATGTACAAAAATTAAAATCTGCCATGTTTTTAAAAAGACAACAACCCTCCCTTCCCCCAAGCTCCCTGTCATCTTTCAGGGCTATGTCTTTTAATGTAGTTATGTATAATAACCTAAAATAATAAATTCCCAATTCCCCTCACTCTCTATCAGATAAAACCAATGTTATCAGTGGCTCCACAGAGGTGAGAAATTTTACAACCTAATGTGTTTGATCAGTGTGATGTGCTACTGTATAATTTTTGAGTTGTTCAGTTTCAAATACCAATGAAAAGCTCCTTGAAAAAGTAGAGACCTCCCCTGTCTTTGCATTTTTTATTTTAAGAGAGTTCCAAAATATTGATGTTGTCACCACAGGGGTTATCTAAATTTTTTTTTATCATTATTCTCAGCACTGTTTTTTTTTTTTTTCTAGAGAGGGGTTTGGTGTTTGCTGAATTTAACTTTTCTTTAACTCCTTCTAAGTCTTTTGTAGCATTCCAGTCAAACAATAGGCGAAAATGCAAACCTAAGTGAAACAAATGAAACTTTTCTGAATTCTTTCACAAGCAAAAATTCTCTAAGATGAAACCATCTAGGTTCATATACCTCTACCTGATATATAAATGTCCCGAAACCAAATAAGAAAAAAGGAAAAATGCGTTGACTTGTTTTCTGTTGGATTGCGGTTTTTATGCATATCAAAGTCAAATGAATAGCAAATTGAGAAGAACTCACTTATGGTTAGAAATGCAGCGATACTCATAACTACATAATTGTGTAAATCTGTCCTTATTTATGTGAACTTCTTGTAAGATTTACTTCAGGGTATAACCTGTGAAGTGTTAATGATCTTACACTTGCAGTCCTGACTGTCATATCAAATTATAGTACTGTTGGGTTTATTTTTCAAGTAGTTACAACATGGATTAAACTTCCATTAGATCTACTATGCAATTCATTATATGTTTTAAAATCATTGCTGATTATTAAAATCAGTAATCAGATATCAGATGCTGAAATATATGATGCTGCTAATTAGATGCCTTTTAATATTGTTATGGGTAATTTTTTTTTATTAAGTTGTACTGTGATTCAAGCAATTTTATCCTATCCTTTAATTTAACCAAAAATATGTATACTAAAATTGGTAATAAATATAAGAAGCTATCAGCTATTTATCTTCCTCAGGAAACAACAATTATGTTAATTTTTCAGATAGTCTTACTTGTAAAAATGTGTGCTTTCATATGCACTTAATAGAAGTGTGTGGCAATGCAAATAATGACAGATTTTTAATCAGGAGTATTAAAGTTTATGACTCTGATTCTCTTTTCATAGAATATTTCTGCTCAGTGAGTATGGTATAGCTCAAGTTAGAGAAGCATCTATTTTTCTTTATGACATTCTTAATACTACAGTTGGAAAATTTAATTAATTGAGTTATTTATTACTCTGTTGAGATGTAAGATTGACTGTGCAGCAGGAAAATTTTTTGCAGAAAACATGTTCTTCAGGAGAGGAATAGCAAGCTCACCAAGTGAAACCATTTTTGGTACTTTCAGTTTTTTCAAGGGAATAATGTCTTATCTCTATCGTAAGCAGTCTCCTGCAGAAATCACTGAAAGCATAACGAAGGTAGAAGAGAAAAGATATTGACAACCTATTAATTTTTCTACAACTTTACGGAATGCTTTTCCTTTCCTGTGCCAAGAACAAATGTCACTCTTTACAAGGGCTCCCAAACCAGTGCTCTCTGACTTTGTAAGAGGGCTGTATGCCCCCTTTTTTGCTTTTTTTCAGACTTCTGCCTGGAAAAATCTAGTTAGACTATAATATTGCTAGAAAAAGCCTTCACCAGTTTGTAGCTTCACTGAGAAAGGGAAACAGTTTCTGATTTGTAATTAGAAATTATTTGTGAAATTACCAATTAATGATTTTTGAAGAGAGAAAATAATTTTTTTTAAGGGAAATCATCCTAAACAATGGCCTTAAATCCCATGCAGATGCACTCTGATTGTTTCTTCAGCCTTTGGGATATTCATAGCTGTCCATCTCATCCTTTTCACTCTTCTGAAGGGTTGTACAGCTGCTTCTTTCAAAACTCCAGCTTAGTGAGCAAAAGCCAGAAAGTACTTACTGTATTGTGTTCCTTACATTTCTGTATGGACAAGGAGCAACAGCCCAAGTTTGCATAACTGTTATCTCAGCTAAACCTGTCTTCTATAGATGATTTCATAAAGATGAAGAGGTTGCTGGTGATTTTCAAATAACATAGATTCATAGCTTTGAACTTACTCCTCAAATCCTCCTCCTTTACTGCTTTACTTAATATTAAGAGCTTTTTGAAGGCCTGAGAGTCAAGGTATAACAGAGGTTGGTGACTGATATACAGAGGCATTTTAATGATTTTTAAACATTGTAATGAAAATTTATCTTTTATATGCCATCATTTATTGTTGGATCATACAGGTGCTCAGGATGTATGGACATCCCGTTATCCAGGAAGGATAAAAGAACAAATAAAAAAGATTTATTCTTCTTTACCTCAAGTGGTAGTATCTATATGCTCTTTTAGCCAACTAACTTAGAATTTATTCCCACCAAGGACCCATGTGTGTATATATGTATATACTGATTGGCAGCTGACCTTTGGATAAGAACTTTTGTGAAACTTATATGACAGTGGAAAGGGAGTTTCTGGTTCTCTGTGTGTACTTGTATTGCCCCAAGTGAATGAGTGTCCACAGAGAAGGCAAGTACTTATTAATGATGATAGGAAACTCTTCCTTACTTCTGATGGTATTTATTAATCACCATTTCAATTTCTGTTCAATTAGAAATGAAAATGGTGGGTAGCTGTTTTTTTACATTTTTTTTTTTAATCCTGACAATGAATGCCCATTACATAGCTAAAAGTCAAATAGTTCTCTGCATGCTGCTCAGATCCCTTTTGCAGGACAACTTTAAGAAGGGGAATTACTTTGAAATTATGTGCGAGAGGTGTTCAACCACTTTGCTGTCACAGCATAGGCAGGAGGTACCATAAAGCTGTGAGCTTTTATTAAAGATGATAGCAGAAAGTCTATCCCAAGAGGGCGGTATCCTATTGAATATATAGGATCCAATGAGTGTTCCTAAAGTAGGAACCTTTTTTTATTGATTTCTGGACCCACCTAGAAGAGAAAGAAACATGCAGTTACAGTCTGATACTTATTGTGATTTTGCATTGCAGTGTTCATATAGGTCAGCTCAGTTTGGGCTGAGCTGACCTATAGCACCGAAGAGCCCCAAACTCGGTGCCTGACACAGAAGGTGCATAAGGGATGCAGAAAGCCGGGACTGGAGTGGTGGCTGTTGTGTCTGAAACTCTAAACCACACGACTTGTATACTGACAATTCATTTATTATTGTAATTCCTATAGGAACCCTGGAATAAGATAGTTTTTCTTTTGTCTGTATGCAGTAGTGTATTTCCAGCATCCTTCTGCTTCATGTACCTATTTGTGAGCACTCTGCACAGGCAGTATGCTCTTATAACAGCTCAGAGAATCTGCCAAATTTCATTGCACAATGTTTTTAATTCCTTTGAAGTCTTTCAATGGTACAAAGACAATTATTACTGGTTAAAAGTAAATGTGTTCTTTACCATTCACTTATAGCTACATTGTAAATCATTGTTTTAATATATTTTGTTAAATGTGGTGAGATCTAAGTGTAGGGCGTTAAAAATATTTTACTGCTCTTTTTGCTTGAGGCATTTCTAGCAAGCTAAGAAATCTTTACAGGCATTGACAAGTTGTACTGTGTCTGTGGAGAAATGATTTAGAATAAAGAAAATATATTTTTAATATACCATAATAAAGATTTTTTCTGTGAATTAATAGAATTAATATTTTATAAAATCCCTGACTTACTTTGTTTATTTAGCTTCTGTTTCTGTCAGTTTTGTCCATTGCTAAGTGCTATTGCCAGTCAAAGAGCATAAAAGTGATTTCTTTTTCTTAGAAATCCTGCAATTGATCAAAGTCCACATTTTTTACAAACCTCTCAGAATTCATAATACTGTTGGTAAGACATGGTACATGGGTGTTTTTTTAAGCCAATTTTAATTTTAATGTTTCATCAGTCCTTTTGTGGCAGTGTGCAAAATGATACAGAGTGATATCAAAATCAGCAATACAGATTGCCTTTAAAAATAATGTGTTGCCTCTGTCTGGGAGCTAGTTATGTCTCACATATAACAGAAGGTACCTTTTGTTCTTTAGTTAATTAGCTCATTATACTGTAGGTACATAATTCTTTAAGCAAACTCATTTGAACAGAAATCACAAAAAAGTTATGGATGATAAATTCAGACAGTGCAAAAATGTTAAAGATGTTGACTTTCCATGAAAAATGCATGTGGTGGCATGAAAGAATTTAAGCTTGTGGAACCAATGCTTCTGTAATGTTTTAATTCCTATCAGCAGAAAGACTTTCTATTGTTTGTAAATAAAAAGGAAATATTTCACTGTGGCACTTCCATCTGTTACCTTAACAATAAGTGAACTCATGCAGTTAATCACAGCATTTTCTAAAAAAGGGTTTAAACTCAAAGCTCTGCTCTTATATCCCCATGCAGTTATAAAACACTTACCCACCAAGAACAACAGATTCTGACTGTTAGTGTTGTGTTTTAATTCTAGTATGGGCTAGTTCAGAACTCAAAGACATGGGTTTCCTACTGAGTGCTGAGATCTGCTGCCAGGAATGGCTTCTGTCCAAGGAAATGTGCTACCTTTTCAAGATAAATGTTCCCGCGTGAAAGAAGGGCTGGACTGCAGAATCTGTTTGCGCACAACATATTTAGTGAAATGTAATCTTCCAAGTATTTATTTTAAATGTGCTATCAAATATACAAACAATGGGGAAAGAAAGATCTTGAGGCTAGCTTGATGGCTCAGACCTCTGATTCTTCCTAGAACTCATGGTTTGCTCTTCTGAGGTTTGTGATTCCTATCAGCTCACCTTGGACTAGACAATAGGCTATTTTGAAAATCTAATCTCTTGGGGGATTCTTCGCTGGTGAGTTTACTCAGTCACCTAGTCTAAGCATCCCTAGTGGTTATGTAGAACCGTAAAGTGTTACATTCATTATAGAGAATTCCTGAAAAAAACTGTTCAAAGGCAAACAGCAGTTTAAAGAATATCAGTGACACTTCATACTGCTTCTCAGAGTAGGAGCTGCTGCAGTGAAACCATTGCCTAGATGAAGCTTACCTGGATTTAAGTGAAGACAATTTTGGCCTCTAAAAACCAAACAATTACATGCAAACTATGAAATCCTTACCTTATGACACAACACACACAGATTTGGGAAAGGAGATGTATTTTAAAATATGCATATGATCGACTCTGTGATCATCTTATGATTGAAACCCCCAGTTTTCACAAAGAAATGAAGGGAATCTGAAGTAGCGGTAAATATTGTAGCAAATGAATGATAGGCAAAGGCTTTTTTTTACTCCTGTGCCTGAGATCCACTCCTATTCCAGCCCTAAAATGGAAGCACCCTCTGCTGGCTCCTGTGGTATATTCTTTTTATGCCTTTACATTATGGTACCTACAAGGTGCTGGTTAAATTTCTCTGACTTACGTTCCTACTGATCATTTCTGATCTCCGTGGTTCAGTTTGCTACTCCGAGTAGTATCCATACCAGCTAATTGCATAGAAATTCCTTCTCTTTCTTACACTTCAAGGCTGTTAAGCCAGGATCAAAGACTTGATGAATTATCTTTAAATTAGTCTTGGTGTTTCATATGAGCAACTTACATTCGCATCTCTTACTGAAGGGTTTTTGTTAATTTGTAAAACATGTTACCTTGAGCAGAAGTACAAGAAGGCATTTGGAAACTTCTCCAAGCATTAAGATACAACAAATGAGTAAGCAAAAACACGGTTTCAATAGATAGCGGAGGAGGTTATTTCACTGTTTTTTGAGAGTGAACGAGTTAATTTTTTACATTGCATTTTTCATGTTCATTTGCTTTCCTGCTGTAACTGAAAGTACAGCATAACCAGCCATATGTTTCCACCAGGTTCTGCTATCAGCAGAACGTTTTCATATTTTCTTCTTTTCGTATTTTATCCTTGTTTTTTTAATGTAATCAACAACAACAATAAACCCAAACCAAAGCAAACAAACAAAAAAAAAGAACTGCCCCCAAAAAAACCCCAAAGTAACCCACCAAAAACCCAATCAAGTGATTTTCAAATGTATTCCATATGAACTGTTATGCTAGTCATATCAAAGGAGACCAAATGAATATGTCAGAAAGTATCATAGAAACAAGTATATTTCAGTCTAAAACATAAAATGGACAGGACAGGGTAATAAAAAGGTTGTTCTATTCCTTTCAAGTTGTTTTTTTTTTTTGCCAGCAATGACCTTCTCTTGGCTTAACCCTCTGAAATAGAGGCATGGTGGTATATATTTTCAAATTGCATCCTAAATGAGGAATAAAAGGGCTTGATCCAACATGGCATTGGAGCACATGCCTGAGAACTGAATGTGTTCATATGTGCTCTGATGGATTGAGCTCCTGAGTATTAGAATTTCCTCATCCCAGTTTCTGCAGAGATTTCATTTGTTTGACACAGCTTTGAATATTATAGAGCACATTTTTAAATAATGGTAGCAGGGCTTTTTGAGTTCCTCCTGTCATTGAGAGAATCTATCAAACAGATTTGCTGTGGCAGACAGGGAACCTAAGCTTGGCTTTGCTTTTTCTTAGAGATTAATTTGGAGTACAAAGTGAGAGAGGGAGCTCCTCCAGGCCATCAGCTCTCCAGCAGCCCAAGAAGTACAGCTGTGATCAGGGTCTGGGATGAGGGGCAGCTGGGGTAAACCAGAGTATCCTTCTCCACAGCCTTGTCTTCCCATGATTGAAATTACTGTCAGGATGGATGGAAAGGAAACCACCAGCATCAGCATTTCATCCTGAAATGTGATCAGAGTGCCCAGCTGGATGACAGAGCTCGAATCTATTGGTATATATTCCTTTTTTCCCCTCACATGGAGTGCTTAGTGCCTAAATTCTGCTTGGAGAACCAAAAGATTTTGTGCCAATACAGTGTTAAGTGAAGAGTGGGCTATAATGTTTAACTTCAATTTCAATATTACTTTAATAACGAGAAATATGTTCAGTTCTAAAATATCATCTCTCTTAAAATAATGTAAATTATCCCTAGACAAAAATCAGAATAGTAACTGTGAAGCTAAGTGAGGGAAAGCTCAGGAAGTTTACGTTATAAGAAAAAGAAACATTGCAATGCACAATTCCAGTTAATATGGGAATATAACTTAAAAAGATAGAATATATATAGTAATACAATATCTGATATGGTAGGGTTGCCAGAAACCTTCCAAAATCGAATTTACTGTGGGAAAGTCATCAGTCTGATGTCGCAGTTGTGTGCGTCAGGGGAGGGGAGCGATCCAGCTCGGGGTCCGTTACTCTCCAGTGAGGTGGAAGATAAAGCAGCCAGCTAGCCAGAGTTCACACACTCGCTCACTCACGCAGCTCAAAAGAGAGGCAAGAGGCAAGATGTGGTTCTAAAGGCAGCTTGAGGTGTGAACCCAGGAGCAGCAAAGCTGCTTCGAGAGAGCAACAAGCTGAACTAATTTATTAAGAAAATGGAGGGGTTTTATAGGGTTTGGAAGGGGTGATTCTGGAACAGGGGAGGAGACTAGGAGGAGGATGCAAATCCTCACACATACATTGGGTAAAAGGGAATAAATATACATAAGAAGGATGAACTGGGTGGTAACAAGGGATTGGTAAAGGCAAAAGCCCGCCAAACAGGGTAATTGGTTGGTACCTCATGGTGACTCAACCCTGGGGTAAATGTTGCTGCCCGAGGGCAGGAAAGGCCATGAAGAAGGAACAAAACATGGAGGACAAATCTACGCGTAGATTTGCCTCACATACATAACACTGTGGTGTAAAAAGTCCCAAATGGTGGTTTCCATCATCTGAACAGTCTCTGGGTTTGTCTCCTCAATGCATTTGGCTTTCCATTCCCGGTATGATGTCTCAATAGGTGATTCTTCAGGTGCCATCCGATCTCCAACAGTCTGACATGGAGCTGGGTGGAAAAAAATTAATTTTAATGCTTTAATAAGATTTCTGTCAAGTGCATGGTTTCAAGAGAAGTTTTACTATTTTGACATTTGTTAGAATTTTTGAAATCACTATCCTTTGATTACATGATGAATTTACATCCCTAAAGTCTTAAAAGTAATGCAGATTATTTATATGAAGACAAGCATAAATCGGACAACAGAGGAAAGAGAGATGTTTTTAAGGTGAGACAATGATTAATATAGAGATACAAGGACAGTAGAGAAGAGGCTCTTTCCTCAAATGTGACAGAAATTGCTTAGAGTGCAGACGTGTGTAAGACTTACATCTGTTTGTTTACTGAAGGACACTTAAATCTCTTCTCTTGCTCCTGCAGTCCACTTCACCTTACAAGGTCCTCTTCTACAACTCCAGGGCTTTGTGTTAAACCTCAGTTTGCAGCACCTAGATGTTGAAGAGTTACTATTTATAATTACATCTGGCAGCCTGGCACTTCTCTGAGTTGATCTGACAGGAGTGACCAGAACGCCTAACTGGGGAAATTTCAGCAAAAAGCCCAGCACCCTGATTGTTGTATGTCACTAAACATTAGCCACTTTTTTAGTTTTCTATTGCATTTAGGACCTATTTTACTCATCTAGACCACCTTCTAGAATAGGTTTGAGTCATTTGAGAAGGATGAGAAGCTGAGGGAGCTGGGGTTGTTCAGCCTGGAGAAGAGAAGGCTCAGGGGAGACCTCATCACTCTCTACAACTACCTGAAAAGAGGTTGCGCCAGGTAGGGTTGGTCTCTTTTCCCAGGCAGCTATCAATAAGACAAGAGGGCATAGTCTCAAGCTCTGCCTGGGGAGGTTTAGGTTAGATATCAGGAAGAAATTCTTTAGAGAAAGGGTAATCAGGCATTGGAATGGGCTGCCCAGGGAGGTGGTGGATTCTCCATCCCTGGAGGTGTTTAAGAAGAGACTGGATGTGGCACTTAGTGCCATGGTCTAGTAACTGTCATGGTAGTGAATCAAGGGTTGAACTTCATGGTCTCAGAGATTCTTTCCAACCCATCTGATTCTATGATTCTATGATGTGTAAATATATTAAATCTGGAAATTACAAAACATGCATGTTGAGGGTAATTTTTTTTTCAGTATATTTCTCCTGACTCACGGCAGTGGCTGGACGTTCCTGTGGCCTGTGTGTAAATGGACCTATTTAGGGCATATTTGAGAATGGAGGCTTAGGGAGACACTGGTTGTTTGAATGTATTTGTCATGGAGTGGGTGATTATTCCCATGACATTTTCTTAATGAATCACAGTACAGCACTGAGTCTTTATGTAGAAATATTTCTGTTTCTTTTATACAACTGTGAATTGTACTTCTCTTCATTAAGTGGTGGAGGCATGAGAAAAATCAAAAAGGAAGTCATGTTGAGTGTATGAATGTTGAAGTACTTATATGGATGGTACTGTTGCAGCAACTCTTTTCTTTCTGCAGAACTATCGAGCCCAAGGGAGGGAAGATACATCAAATCATAGGATTCTTTAGGTTGGAAAAGACCTTTAAGGTCAGCAAGTCCAACTGTTAAACTAGCACTGCCAAGTTCACCACCAAACCATGCCTTTTCTTTCAAGTTTATTTTAGAGATAACACCTAAATGCTAAGAAACATAGCTTCAATCTGTATTCCTTGGAATTTATATACACTCTCCAGTGTTGTAACTATGTCTTCTAGATATGAAGACAACTCTTCTAAAAGCTTCATAATGGGAGTACTCTGTATATTTAAGGTGCTTCTGTGTTTAACTATCTTAAATTATACTATTATTTGCAAGGGATATTTTTTTGCTAAACAGGAGAGACTGAAAGTGTGTATAAGTGGAGTGCAGTTAGCTTTCCAAACAGAAATGTTTCTGTTAAAAAATTCCATACTTAAAAAAAGCCCTGTCCATAGGCAAAAGTGGAATTTAAATCCCTGAAAGGTATGAAAACTTGAAAGAATATTATGTACAAAAATAGGTAAGTTCAGAGAATTAAAAAGAATAAAAGCTACAGGGGTACACACATATTTCTAATTTCATGTTCACCACATGGTGCTTTGAGACTCCTCATTTTTGCACAGCAAATATGGGCAAATATAAGGAATATATGTGAGGACTAACAGAGCCTGGGGCAATGCTATGTGATGATGCTCAGTCTGAGACTGCTCTGTGGAGCCAGGCAAGAGCAGGACTTGTTGTCCACTGTGGTGTGCCTTACACCCCAGCTTTGGTGTTCAGGCCTTTGCAGTACTTCTACAAACAATCATTGTTCTCCTGACGCAGTCGGTGAAGATGAGGCAGGGAGTTCAGCAGTTCACTGAGGTTCAAACTGTGTATCACTTTAAGAGCAAGAAATAAAACTCCTAAGGCCCTATTTCCATTCTACTTCCCATCCCACTAGATTTTTCTGTCTTACAGCACCACATAACGGGAAAACTAACTAATTTCTATAAATTAGATATTTAAAAGTGTAACTATAGACTGAGCAAGTAAGAATCATAAAATACTTGTAATTTTTAAATTGATTTATACCACTGATGAAATGGTAATTTGTTGCAGAAATACTGAATTACTAAATTCTTCATATTACTATAATGACTTTTTGTACAATCTACTCTACAGTTCATACAATCTCTGATTTATCTTGTCACTGGTGTAGACGTATTGTGCTTATCTTGCAACATAAACAGTAAATGCTACTGCAGCTTCCTTTGTTGTACAAAGAAAATAAACATCCTTTTTACCTTTACTAATGTATCTTGAAATTACATGGAACAGACTTGCAAATTATCTGGTTTCTTGGGTTCCTGTTTTGATGAGCAGGCTTATATCTGGACTAAAAGGTTCCAGTAGCTTTACAGTAAGAAGCTGTACCACTGTTTATCTGCACTAAAATCCTAACCTAGTGTAATATTAAGCCTCTGACAGTGCTCAGCTAAGATGGAAGTGGGGTTCTGTCTTAATGTGCTAGTTTTTAAAAGACAAATCACTGCATCTGTCCTAAATACTGTGGTGATGAAGTGGAACCCTAAAATAGTTGATAGGCTTTGATACCAAAGGGGAGGGTTTCAGTATTTTATTATTATGGGAGTTTTTTAAATTTTGTTTTAATTTAATTTAATTTTACTTTTTTTAACATTAGTCCTCTTACAGAAAGCTAGCAGATACCATGATTTGATAACACTGAACCCAGGGTATGGCTTTTTCTTAGATCAAAGAAACAAATATTTCAGTTCAGCAGTGTGGATTTGAGGACATTTTGTTCTCCAGCTGCACCTTCTGATGCCAAAGAATGTCCCAATGCCCTGTGCAAATCTGACAAGCAGAAGCCACCAGAAAGAATGAAATTGCATTCAAAAGAGGTTAAAATCTTCATAGGAGGACCTTGTTAACACTACTTCTACACCTTAAGATCTGAAATCATGTGTTTTGATGGAATATAAACTTATGGAAATCATTTGAAGAGACGTTAAGTGTATAGCCTTACTTAAAAAGAGGAGCACTGCTTTGCAAAATCCCTCAAGAGAGCCTGAGCTTCTTCATAGTAATGAAGAAATGTCAGTGGAAGTTGATGGTGCGTGTGTGCATGTGTATGCATGTTGCAGGGAAGGGGAGAAAGGAAGGAGGCAGACTCCAGAATTTTTACATTTCAAATGTCTTTTGGAAATCACTTGTGTACTCTAACACATTGTCCCAAACTCTTTCTGTGCTATTAAAAACGGTCTGCATACAAATCAGTCTGCTGTAAAAAATTGCTTTGACAATAGCAGTTATAAGTGGTTGATGGTTTCAAGTGTGCAGGATCTCCCTTGGCTCTTGATCCAGTGAAAAAGGAAGGATGTTTATCTGTTATACATGCATTCGTGTGAAGGTAAAATAGAGCATATTTGTCTGTTATTTCTCCTTCAATTTAGTCTCCGTGTCTTTAGACTTTTTGAGTAAGATAAAAGAATTATTCAGTTTATACAGCATCACTATCCATTAGAAATTGTGTAATGTCTCCTCTGAAAACAGAATTGAAGTGTCTCAGAAACTTAAATGGGCTTTGAACTTCACATATATTCCCTTCCTCTGTTTACTTAGTAGTACATTTCTCCCCAAAAAAGTAATCATTTTTGTCTGTAATCAAATATGTCATCAATTTTGTCTGTACTGACAATTTTTCTTTCTAAGAGCACTGTTCAGGTCCTTAATACAAGTTGGTAAGCCAAAGGCAAAGGCTGCTAAGCACCTCAGCTATAGCCATAAATAGGAGCACTGTACCTGGACTCAGGCCCTTGGGTTGGTCTGTCCATTGACAGTAAGCCAGAGCTGACTTCTCAAATTTATTGTGCCTTCAAAAACACAACACCATTTAACTATAAAACATTTACTATCTGGTGACCAAAGTCCTACAGTTTTTATACAGTAAGCTATGTTTTCTACAAAATAACTAAACCATTTTGGAGCCACAAATATTTGCTTCTAAAGAAGAATTTTTAATTTTTTTTCAAATTAAGCATTGAGCAATAAATGCACACTAAACTGAGAAACTTACATTTTTTTTTAATATGAAAAAAATCTATGAGAATAATTGTAAGAAATCAGAATTTAATTTTGAGGAGCAAGGGCACTTCACACTCAAAGCATTGGATTGATTTTCCAGAGCTTTATTCTGATTTTTCTTGTTGTTCCACAGAGTGCTGTTTGCCTCACGGTGTGAAGCATGCTACCGTACCATGTTGTTACCAGGCACTGAGCAGTTACTTGCATGAGACAGCTGCCGAGAGTCACATATGAGTGCTGCTGGCTAACACTGCAGCATAATGTGGCTGCTTCCCTGCTCTCCCTCCCTTACAATTCTCTAGGTGCCTGTTCTCCAAAAGAAAGTTGAATGTATCGTTAGAGCTTTTGCTGTTGTTGCTTTGGCCTTTGGAAAGTTAACTGAAACTTAGAGAGCCTGCACTACTTTATGACCCTTAAATCCCTGGTATTGACTTTTTGTACTGCCTATTCCAGACCAAAAAGTTTTGAATAGGATTTGCACCAGGGACCTTTAATACATCACTTTACCCCTCTATATTACACCATAGCAGCCAAGCATGTCAAGTGTTATAATAGTAGGGTTGGTAAAAAAGGGAGCTATGAAGTGGAAAGTAGCACTATTTTAGTAGCCATTGTGAAAGAGTTTTAGGAAGATGGAGTGAATGACCATTTTAATTTATTAATCTTGTGTTGTGATTGCTCACATAGCTTCTGGTACACTGAAATTATTAATTTTATGCAAAAAATAGGCTCTTTCCTTCTGCAATTTATTAGTTCTCATCCTCCTATTTTCTCATTTAAAGATGATTTAACTTAAGGCAACATTAAAAGATTGCTGGATGTGGAAAGAACTTTGTAGTGCTCTGCAACACGATTGTTCAGACTTCAAAGCAACCCTTAGAAAAACTGTAAATAAGGAGTAAGGCATAAAAATATACCAGCACCTGGGAATACTCAGCACACTGCACACCAGAACAGAATCCAAACCCTGGCAAAGAGCCAGACACCAGGGATAAATCTGGAAGGGCTTAATACATGCTGAAGAACTGATCCACTTGGAAACAAACTAGGTGGGTGTACTTATCTCCTTGCCACATACTATAGCAATTTTGCTACTTTGAATATAAAATAGGTCCTGTCATCATGTAATAGACCACAGTCTAGCTCTCCGGGTGCACAGAACTAAAACTCTGAGTTTATAGGTAGGGCTCACACTCATCCAGAAAGAATTTTTCTTGGTTTTGTAATTTTTAATGGGCAGCTGGATAGGGACATGCAGACCTATGAATGTAGTTTAGAGTAGTTGCAGTACAGAAGGATACTGTACTGGAAATTGAGAGAGGTAATTAGGTGAACACTAATAAGACTGAGTCATAAAATAACAAAAGTCCTGGGTGAATAATTTTTAGAAGTTGCCATAGTTATACAACAAAACATGAAGTTTCTGCTTATATTTGGACAAATTAGCTGTTTCCTGCTAACTGTGACAACAGTGAATTTTACAGGTTGCCTTAAAATGATTTTCAGCCATTAAATCTTATGTAAAAAATTGGCAGATGAAATGTTACTATTTGAAATTGAAAATACTGTCTTGTGTCAGAAAACAGATCACATGTATATTTTAGAATCTGAAGCAAGTTAAAAATCTGGAGATTTTCAGCATCATAGCTGAGCAGTAAAACTCTGAGATATAAAAGCTTTCCGAGTCAAAGGGATATGTAGAAAGTAATTATTAAGTACAAAATGAAATGTTAGATTTGTTAGGCTTGCTCAATATCCCAGTTTCTCTTTCCCTTCAATATATATTTCTCTATTGTTGCACGTTTCACTGGGGAAAAGCCAGCTTCAAATTTATCCCTAAGCTAAACCCTATAAAACGTTTGACAAAATATTAGATATCTTGAAAACTGTGTTAAATATAAACTCTCTCGTTGCTGGTGTATATTCTCTGTGCATTGCACGTGCAAATACTGTTCAGATATAATAAAAAGATAGTATTACCCAAATATATATCTTTTAGATCTCAGAACATTTTGAAGAGATGCACAGTGAATGCCTATGTGTACATGTAGACCCCTGCAGATTTTTCCTTGGAACTGTGTTTTGCCTCTTAAGCAGCTCCTGTCACCTACTCTACTTCTCCTGTTTTCTTTCTCCTCTCTTCCTCCATTCACACACACCCATTCCACTGTTTCAATTTTTGGCCTGTGTATGAAATTATTGATAACTGTGCAAATATTATGTTCAATAAAATCCTTTTACTTCTGCAAACTGTGCTACTAACAGAGACTGTTGGCTAACAAAAAAGCACCAGTGGTATTTGTATAGAATTGCTATAGAGGATAATTTCCTGCTCCAGCTGGTAAATGAACCTACCAGGGGTGGGGCCCCACTAGACTTGTTGTTTACAAACAGAGAGGGGCTGGTAGGAGATGTAGTGGTTGGAGGCCGTCTGGGGCACAGTGACCATGAAATAATAGAGTTTGCAATATTTAGCTATCCACGGACCTCAATGGTGCTGGATGGATCCAGGCTGGATTCAGAAGTGGGCAAAAAAGAGAGATGCAGCTGTGGGAGCCTTGGGTTCAATTCCTTACTCTGCCTAAGGGTATCTGAAATCGTGGCTCCTATGTCCCAGGAGAACGCCTTAGCTTCTAGTCAAGCTTAAAGAGTCATTCACATTCTCTTGCTCAATTAATATTTAAATACATTATGGCAAGTGCCACTACTCCCACAGGAGGGATTTCAGGATCTCCACACTCAAACACCTAATAGTGTGATGGTTAGGCTGCTCTCCTGAGTGGCACAAGACCCTGGTCCAAACTCACTCTTTCTGATTCAGAGAGATGCTGGGACCAACAACTCCCTTGGGAAAGTTGTTCCAGTTTGCCTGGGGTACCTTAATATTCATGGAGCAAAGCAGGGGAAAGAGGGCTTTCTAGCATTGCTTACAAAATGCATTGCAGAAGTAATTGCTGGGTTCCAGCCTCTGCCATAGTGAATATAAAGGGGATCAGTGCCAGGGAGCTGGCTTGGCCCTGGCCCCTTGGCTTCCCCCAGCTTTGCTGTGGCACACTGGTCACTACAATCTCCTGGCAGGTGAGGGTTCGGGATTGTATCTCTTAGTTGGAAGAGAGGTCTCACAAAGCTTGGGTAAATTTCCTACCAACAGGATTATTAATTAAAGTAGCTGTTGTCTGGAATAGTTGCAAATTTATCTCTTTCTTTGCTCTGACTTTTGTGGATGTGCCCAAGCTGCTGGGTTTTGAATGGAATATTTTGTATTGGTTGAAATGAGATTGTGCTGTTTTCCCTCTTCTTTCAAAGAATATTATTGCTTATTCTTTTGAGCTGAATAATTTAGTTTAGTTCTTGGATAGTGCTAATTTGCAAAACACCTGTTTGCATGCAGGCAGTGATTTAAATAATTGATCCTTGTGTGAGTGTTGGTTCTATGGCAGTACTCACCATAGTGATGAAATTTATGCCTGTGGGGTTAGCCAAACTGAACTGAAATGGAACAGACTGTCAATAGAAGTAGATCTGTATGTTGATGACAGGTATGTTAATGAAGTGAAAGGCACTTCACCAGTTCCCCTTCTTCTTCACTCTCATTCTCCAAGAAATGTCATGCCAGAAGCAGCAGAGATGTGGCACAGACAGAGAGCAAATGAGTGACTTACTTCTCATTTAATTTTGTAGACAGCAATTTTGTACTTCCAAATAGGATAGCCAGACCTGAGGTTAGGAAGACATATCTAATAATAAATTCTCTTTGCTGTGCATTAAAACCCTCAAACAAGTCTCCCTTGTTGTTTGTCATGTTGTGTAACTATTTATTTTGAAACCCAAGTATTATTTACTTGGGTTTACATATTTTATGTAAGTTAGTATACAAAATCTAATGAAAGACAAAAGGTTTTGGTTTCTATAAAACTGAAATCCGGAGATACAATTGTACTGTTGTTATAACGCGTTCTGTTAGACCACAGTCAGAAGATCATGCCCACAACTCAGGTGATAGATCTGGGCCAGAATCACATAATTTATGAATCATATGTACAGTCTTTAAACTGTTACCTAGGTCATGTTATAGCATTGATTTTTTAAACAGAGCCTCCATTAAAATCAATGTGCTGCTGTGTTTAAAAAAATGGATGAAATATAAGAAATGCTAAGTGCACTGTATAATATCCCTCATTTTCTGTGGTAATATACACCTTTAAATCCTCTCTTTGTTTGAATTTAGAAGGCCATGAAGCAAAGTCCTCATTTTCTCTCTTCAATTTTTAGTTCATTCAGTGTAGTAGAAATAAATAGGTTTGTGCAGTATCTGAAAGTAGAACACTTTTCATATTTTTCTGCCATTTACTGTACCTCTACACTTATTGCACATTCACAGTTGCATGACAGTTCCTACCAACATAATGAGACCCATGGTTGGACTGAGACATTATTAGAGATGTCTCTGAACTGGTCAGACAGCGTATTATTATAAAATAATAAAAAAGTGTGCCATTTTTAACATGGTCAGTAAATAAAAGACAGTGCTTTCTGGATGCCTGCTGATGTGAAAGACCAGAAATATTTCAGTCCATTGTGATTTATAATCGTCAAATATGTATGAATAATACAGATAAGATGAACTCCCTAAGCAGTTCAAGTGCTTTCAAACACACCGATTCTCACCTGATGACCTTTAGTTTAAAGGTGAACTGCAAAGGATTTGCTAAAAAAATTAGACTTGTGCCTTCTTTTTCTTCATTCTAGTGTTTAAAACAAATGTAATGGCTTGTATTTTAGATGGCTCTACTACCCCCCTTTTTTTTTTTTCCTCCAGACTAGAGAGATAAAAAATATAGTTTGAAGTCTACTTTAGATTGGAAACTCTTTTGGAGCTCATAGGGGTGTTTATCAACTCAGAATTATAGGTGGAGGTTTTTTTGTTAAAAATGTTGAGATAATAATTAAAATTAAACATTGCTAAAATGAACAAAAAACAAAATTAACAGGTACCATGGACAGACAAAAGTAGCTGAAATTTGGGCTGTTCACACCTCATTAATTGTGATTTGTCTCTGATAATCACAGGTAAGAGACTACATTTGCTGTGCATTTGTGCAGGGTCATGCAAATGGAGTGGAGTAGTGTTCTCCATCCATTAGCACTTTGAAACCAAACAATAATAGTAATAATAAAATCTAGAAAAAGGATAAAAATATTTCAGGAATAAGACTAATCCTTAGACAGGAAAGGCTGACTCAAAAGTAAAAAAGAGTAGGTATTCAATTGTTGGTAATAACAAAAGCTCAAAGAGGAAGGAAAGTATCTATTATTATTGCAGAGACGGTTACAAGGGAAGCTAGGGGTTGCATGGCGTCTCCTTGTTCTCATACCAAGAGGAGTGATAGTCTTAATTACTTGTAAATGAATCTTTGATTATTTAAATATAATGGTGGTGTGATCATTTTTCTATTCAAATTAGAAGGAAACAGGAACTGTTTTCTCAACACTGCTAAACCTCAGTTTTTTACTCATAGCTTTAGTGTTACAGCAAAAACTGTGACAGATTAAACCTGCCAAATACAGATGCTATTAAGCAGCACAAAAAACCTCCTTTAAAATTAAATTTTTAATTCTAATATTTCTAATTACAGTGTCTTAGTCTTCACCTAAAGATTAGATTCACCCTTCTGTGTCTTTCTGTAGTTGATCAGTAGTTAATAATAATTAGTCCTTTTTCTTAAACAAATTAAATAGACTTTACAATGATTTCACTGATTCTTTGCTTGGCATTTTAGTCAGTTGTCTCCTAGGCATGGAAGTCAGGACTGTTAAATGCTGATATGGTATCATGGGATTCATGATCAGAATTTTTGCCGCAGTGTGGCTCCTCATCCAGAACTGACATTACGTCCCACTCAGCGGTGTCAGAATCAGCTGCGCTATCATTATCTGTAGCAGCAACAGCAGTGTCTTCTGGACATAAAAGTTTTCCCATTTCTTTCTATGGATGTTTTTGATTCCTGGTGCTTGCACAGTTGCTCGTTCCTTGTAATCACTTCCCCAAGCATACAGGAAGTATAATATTAAACAGGAAAAAAATCTTTTTTTGATTCATCTTATGGAACCTACTGTTCAAAGTCTTTGAGTTCAATTTTCTATTATGCCTTAGTTTGCTTAAGTGGCTTTCAACATGTCATTTAATGTCCTTATTTCTAAGAAAACCCTACCAGAAATTAGTCTATTTCCCCACCAGACAGTAATGGTTAGAGGGCATATTCTAAACTGATTGTGGATTGTTCAGACACTGTCTTATGGGGTGTGTAATTTTTTTAAGACCTAAAAGTTATTGTGTCTACTCTTGGTAAGGAATTGCAGAGCTACAATGCTTGTATGTTGCTGTACCTCAGCGTCTGCCTAATGATGATTGCATAATTTGCTTGTATTTTTATTATGAAAAAGGCCTGGTGGTAACAGTCTCATCAAGCTGAAGTATATCAGATCATTCTGGTAAGGCTGATGTCAAGATTTTTTTTTTTCTCTTTTTATTTGCTTATTTTTCAAAAAACAGTGGGAAAGTATACATTTTGACGGATCTTATCATAAGAGGGGTGCTAACCTACTCTTGAAAATGGTTCAATGTGTTGAAACCCAAAAATGTTCAAATTGCAGACCCCATGACCTCTTTGTGATTCACCAGCAGATACTGGCAGATGGCACATGTGAACATAACACTTCTTTTTTCTCTTTGCTTTGCCAGTCTTCAAGATACAAAGTGTGTGATTGTTGTTTGCTATCTGAGTTTCACGTGTGGATTCCTTGAGAAGCATATGTATTTCATATTTCATCACTCTGAGGTCCCTGGTGAACATCTTGCTGCATGATACGCTATTCCTCCATGCTGAACACTGTACAGAAGGACATGTCATCAGCTGTCTGTAACCTTCTTTTCAGTTGATAGAAAGAATGTCATGTTTTCCATGCAGCTGTCCTAGTTTCCCGCATGTTTGTTATAGAATATCTGAAATGTCTGGATTTTATGTTGAGAAGCCAACATGCTGTGAACACTCCTTGTGTTACGCAATAAAAGAGAGTTTTCCAGGTTGAGTGTGGGTGAAACACACTATGAGAAGAGACCCAGCATCCTGGACTGCACTTCCACTGTTCAAAACAGCAAATGCTGGAGAAAAGGCTACTGATTTAGCTGTAGCCTTTACATTTCTCAGAGATCAGAAGCTCCTTGGCAGGATGACTTGTCTCTCTCAGTGTCAGTGACAAATATTAAGGTAACCAGGGCAATGGCTCTGCAAAGGAATGATCATGGAAATCATAACCAAAGATGGGGAGGAAATTTGTTTTCTGTCATTTTTGAATATGTTTCCAGTCTTTAAGTCTACTACTTTCTTGATGTAATGCATGCCATATGATTTGATATTTTCTGGTTGTTCAGCTTAGGCCTATGGATACATCTGCTCCAATATTTGACTGCAGTATTTCAGTTGATGTGTAATGTAATGAAAATGTCAGATTTAGTCATGAGACGGATTCTGTTTTCAATCGCTACAACTGCGATTGAAATCTGCCTTGTTTAAAGTGAGTCCTGAAAAAATATATTGTAAGCAGAATTATCTTTCCAAAGGATCTTATGGAGCTGTTACTGCAAATAAATTCCAAGAACAGAATGCAAAGGGTGTTCCCAGACAGTCAGCAGGGTGCTCATTTACAATAGTGAGATCATTCACTGATCCAGTACAGGCCATATTTTGCATGGTGGTTTTCTCACTAACTTCTAACTTACTATTTATATAATGGTTTGTTTTTTTGGTTTTTGTTTTTGTTTTGTTTTTTTTTTTTTTTTTTTTTTTTTTTT
>NW_020955273.1:1211198-1249688 GCF_003031625.1 Empidonax traillii
TTTTATTTTCAGAAACTGTATTTACCTCTCTTTCCTGCTCATCAACAGAATACACAGCATATGATAAAGAAGAAATAGTGTTCATGCTCTAAGGAATGATGGGTCATTAAAGAAAGGGATCATATAATCTTTGCCTAATGATGTATGTTTATATCCATTTATGATGAAAATACACTAATTTTTCATTGAGTTCTTAATATTTACATTAGGTATTCATTTTATATATTTGTATTGATTGTAACCAGGTCATAGCTTTTTTTTATTTGATCTAAAATGAACAAACCAAGACCTTTTTCTGATCTTTTGGGTCTTGTACACTTAGGAGGATTCACATTGTATAATTTTATGATAAGTGGTAGTTGTAGTTCTAATGATACTTTGCTGATTCCTTCCCATAATAAGTGACAAGAATAAGTGACAGCAGATAGTTATACTTCTAAAAGCTTTAGCTCCTTGGCAAATACTACAATTAAAGAAAAGACTACTTTAAATATATGTTGACTATTGTGAAAGAAGTTTAGAGACCACCATGGCAAACCTCTTCACTCATGAACCCAGTGGTTTCTTTCTACATTCAAATGCCCTAGAAGAGAAACATTAGTGGTGAATGAGGTGAGGTAGATTTTATGTGAAGACTTTTTATTTATTAACACTTGATAACAGACATAGAATAAGCTTGTTTGGAGTAGGGGAAAGTAATTTTTTGGGGATTATGAGCTTTAAGTTTGCTATTAAAACCAAGTCAAAACAGACAAAGTAGGATGAGTATGTTTTTCATAAGTTTTAAGATTACATAACATCATACTAAAAGACCAGGAAGAAAAATTTTTTACTTAGCAAGTTTCATACTCATTTTTCAATGTTTGTTTAAAACTTACTTCTTTCCTCCCTTTCTTTCTTCTTTTTATTCAGAGATTCTAGTAATTATTTTAATAAGGCAGTAACTGTTCAAAGAAGTAATCAGTTTTGGCTTTGTTCTTCATAGAAGATTTTTGATTAACATCCCCATACTGTTCCGCTTCCCTGGCCCCATCCACCCGTTCCCACACACGCTCCCCCCCCCCAGCAGTAAACGTTATCCTGCATTTTTTTATCTGTAAACAAACTTTAAAGAAAAGTATGTCTGCTTCACTTAAATGTTCTATTGGAAAACCTCAGAAAGGGCATATGTCCTGGGTTACACAAAAATTCTGGTACTCACCTTTCTTTCTCCCTTTTCTCCAAATATACCTGTTGGGCTTTTTGGTGTTTTGCCTTCTTTGAAGAGATTGAACTGCTATTGATTAATGACTCAAACATTCATCCACCTGCAGTGACTGCCCAGGTGCTGTGAGAGACTGGGCTATTGGTGCTCATGGAGCAATCAGCAGTGTGCTCTGTAACAATGTTCAGAGAGGACACCCAGGTGCAAAGGGTGTGCACATCCTACACCTCAGGCTACAAGCTGAGAGTTAAACAAGATAAAGGAGAGAGACAAATCCTGCTAGATGGGGTAGTGTTTCTTTGTCCTTACACAAATGACTCAGCTGTGGTAACTCCCCTCCCGGGAAGCACCAGGACAATTCACACTTAGTTTGAAGATATTCTTCTCTGCTGATGGACAATAATGGATCCACCTGTGCTGACATAATAGGCAGCTGTGATATCTTAGAAGATGTCACAGACTACTGCAATGTCTTGCTGTCCAGTATTACATCATCAAGTGTAGAATCCCCTGCCCCCTTGGAGGTATTGGGGTCATTCCCACGGAGCCTAAGCCCAATAAAAAGACCACACTGAGACTTCACTCAAAGCTGGGTTTTCTACATTAACCACACAGGTCTTTCCTTACACCCAGGCTTCCACCACCACCTCAACAGATCTGGACTATGACCACCACTTTGACAGGCCTTCAACCACCACTTTGACCAACGAACACCGAAATTGCAACAACCAAGTGTCATCACTGGATCCAAGAAGTGTCCTGTGGGTCCTTCCAGTCACCTGGGGGGCCTGCAGCCCTACTCTGACTGCCTGTGCCAGCACTGCACCTTCCCTCCAGTGCTGATTCTCCAACTGTTCCTGCCAGGTTTTATGAGTGTGTGGGAGGCAAACCACATGGAATGGTGGCCATCTTGTCTCTGTGCTGTAGCCACGTGTGTTTTTTCCAGGTGGGGGAGGCGGGCTGCCATCCTGATTTGGTCCAGTGGGCAGGACTTGGGAAGTTTCTACTCATCAGTTCATTTAACCCAGTTTTATCAGTATTGTTATTAGCATTTCTTCTTGGTAAAGTTATTTTTTCACTTACTTCCAGGCATATTTACTCTCCCTCTCTGCACTGGGGAAGTGGGGGTATTGAATCTGAGGCAGGAAACTTCTTTCCATGGCCCCCCCCCCTCCAAATTGAGACAGCATAGTTTCCTTCCATAGTAACTTTTAAAATACTTTTTTCTTTCAGAATTTTATTACGTTTCTTTTGTCATTTTGAACATACCTAAAATCACAGAATCACAGAATATGCTGAGTTGGAAAGGACCCACAAGGATCATTGAGTCCAACTCCAAGCCCTGCACAGAACCATCCCCAAGAGTCACACCATGTGCCTAAGAGTGTTGTCCAAATGCGTCTTGAACTCTGCCAGGCTTGGTGCAGTGACCACTGCTCTGGAGAGCCTGTTCCAGCACTTCTATGTGAAGAATCTTCTTCTAATAGCCAACCCAAACCTACCCTGACACAACTTCTGGTCCTGTCATTGATCACCAAACAGAACAGATCAGTGTCTGCCTCTCTTCTTTCCCTCACAAGGAAGTTGCAACTGCAGTGAGTTTCCCCTCAGTCTCCTCTTCTCCAGGATGAACCATCCAAGTGACCTCAACCGCTCCTCATATGGCTTCCCCTCAAGGCCCTTCACCATCTTTGTTGCTCTCCTTTGCATACTCTCCTGTAGCTTAATATCTTTCTTTTATTTTGGTGACCAAGCCTCCACACAATATTCAAGGTGAGGCCTCACCAGTGCAGAGCAAAGTGGGACGATCATCTCCCTCAACCGTCTGGTGACACTGTGATGCCCCCCAGGACATGGTTGGCCCTCCTGGCTGCCAGGGCACTGCTGACTCTTGTTCAACTTGCCGTCGACCAGGACCTCCAGGTCCCTTTCCGTGGCACTGCCATGCTGACTGTGACCAATGACTCCCGCAATGATGTCAACATTATTTGTTTGTCCCTTTTCTCTTACCCAGAGGCTCTCAATTGTGTCACTACCAACTGTGAGCCCATACATTCTAAGCCCTCTCTTACATACAGTGCCACCCCTCAACCTCTTAAATAGACGCTTATAAGAAGAAAAACATATCTCACAATCAGCAGATATATTTAAACAAATAAGAAGTGCACTTTTATTATCAATATTGTCCCTGGTTAATTACTTGATATTTTTTTCATATGCAAGATGGTTCAACAGATTTTTTTGTTTTGGGTGGAGAGCAAAACCTCAAAATATTATAAGAGGAGTGTTGTGTAGTTTCTCATAGAATCTGAGTGGTTTATTTATTTATTGTTATTTGGCCTTGAGAGTTTTTACTGGTTGGCACAATGACTTGGCTTTTTCTAGTTAGAAAATGTTTGGCTGTGACAAGGTACTTTTGGTTGGTGGATTGTGTTGTCATCTCCTCTCTGTGGGAATTTGATAGCCATCAGAGTGCTCTAAAAAAGTACAGGCACAGAGCTCCTGCCAGCAATCCCAGACAGAGTTTAGGTTTCCTCTAAAAGGATCTTTTTCCTTGGGTTCACTAATTATGGCTAGTTCTGGTTTTGTTTGTTTGTTTGTTTGTTTGTTTGTTTGTTTTGGGGGTTGTTTGGTTTGGGTTTTGTTGGTTTGTTTGTTTATTTCAGTCTGGACATGAACAGATTTTCTTTAGAAACCACCTATGGCAATGAAATAATTGTCACAATAGCTTTAAATTTCACAGTAGATCCTAATTTCATGTGACAAAAGCAAAATAATAAACGTTATACAATTTCAAAAAGCCTTTTTTACAATTAATAAAATGACAGACTTATTTGGCTTTTCTGTCTCCTTAGCCTTACTACAAGAAACTTTAGGACTAGAAAAGTAGCTTTTCTCCAAAGGTTTCTGATTCAATTTTAAATTATGAAAGGGATGGAAACTGTGGTTTATAATTTTTCTTCTCTTTTACTATTATAGGACAGCTCTTTGTCCTTAGTCTTTTCCAGCTTTGCTGCACCAATCCACAAAATGTTTATGAATATTATAAATATTTCATTCTTAACAGGATGGAAAGCAGGTTTGGAAAGAGGCTTAAACACAGTTACCTACATCACCCAAGCACTCAACACATATTGCTATGAGTTGTTTGGTATTATAAATTCACATTATAGCCACTAAGGTACTCAGTTGAATGAAAGCCATGTCAGCATCCTTGGCTGGAATGTGGAGGCAGCATTCCCAGAATTTATAGCGACTCCTGTAATATCTACTTGTCAAAGCACTCAATGTGTCTAGACTATGTCAGTGATGAGATTTTTGTTGTACCCAATGTTTGTTATACCCAGAGAGCTCTGAAGCTTGAGCAAAGGTTCTCCTTCTGAGAAACCTGGTAGGGTATCAAAATTGTACTTCACTGACAGGATGGATACAGCTTTTCCAGAGACAGCTGGAACAAGCAGAGCAGCAAGGGAAGATGCAAACTGGCAGAAAGGTGCTCTTAAAACCCAAGGGGTCTTTGGTACTTATTTGATATTGCCTCACCTCATTTCTTTCCCGCATGCCTGCAGAAAAGGAAGCTCCAGTTATTTTGAACACTGGTTCATCTTGTATTGGATCTTCTGGTACAGAGTCCTTTTTCAAGAGAGGTCCTTGGGGTGATTATAGAACCATTACTTAACAAAACAGAGAGGGAGGCTGAGCAGAGAACTGCTTGAGCAGAGAAACTATGTCTTATGTAAATAATCTAATAAAATTTCCTAATCTTTTCCTCAAAAAAAGAAATATCTGGATGCTGACTTCTTTTGCTATTTATCAAATAAATGGAACACAGACATGAGGAAAGCTTGCTGGATTCTGTTCTTGATGCCTTTCATCCTCAGGAAAACAGCTAGAGATATGTATATGTATTTATATATATATAAAATACATAACATAAATAATCTATATTATATATGCACCCACACACACATAAACTTCTTTCTAAATACACACAAATGCATGCATAGTTTAGAGATGCTTGGCAGTAATTAGCTTTGTAACTCTGAGGTTTGATTTCCTACTAACATGCAATAATACAATCAAACTTTTGAATAAATTACAGTCAAAATCTTTCAGTTGTCTAACATTTGACCTAGAGTTTCTGTAACCTGCTGTTTATTAAGACATATGGTACAATTAGAAGGTCTAAACACTTACAAGGATCTGTTGCCTGAGGGAGTATGTACACAGCATCTCCATTAAGCAATTTAAGTATTGTTAGTGTCAGTTTTAGCTTCCATTTTTTTCACTTTCATTTCCTGTTCTAAGTACATACTGTGCATCCCTCTGCGTATTACATGATAGCGGATAAAGAAAAATTGCCAGTAGAAGCATAGTTTATTTGAAACTGCATTTTGTCACCAGTGGTTTCCCTTCCCCGATTGTATAACTGCATTCCTTCTGGCCATGGACAAAGGTCAGGTGTTCAGAGTAATTTTATTAGATCTATCAACCGCCTTTGATACCTCACATATGAGAGATTGCTGACCCGCCCGCTGTTGGCGCTTTGTGCTTTCTCTTGTGGATAGTTTAGTTTAATGTGTTGCTTACTTCTTCTGTGTATTGTGGACTCAGATGTTAGGATGACTGGGTGTATAAAGCTCATTAAAGGCAAAATATTTTTATCTGGGCAGCACAGTATTCTTGTGTACAGAAACTTGCCTCTGTTGTGTAAAGTATGGGGAAATCAGGGTTATACAATGCAAAACTAGTGGTAGAAGAGCCCCTTTGAATTTTTTTTTTCTTTGATAACAGAATGTCTCGTTTGAGTTCCTCTGACAGGAAAGCCAAATACACAGGGCACTTGTGTAGCAACTACACAGATGCTAAACTCTAATATCAGTACTGCAATCTAGTTGTCTTATGGTGGTATTTGGTGTCATGGTTAGTCTTTTCCTTGTGTCCATAAGAGATTTTTTAGAGGGTTTGGAGCAGCTGTTATCCTGCTTTTTAATTTTATTTGTAGGTCGTTTTTCTTTAGCTGTGGTTTGCTAATTGAGCAGTTCATAACTGTCAACTGTTAGAAAAATTTCTTTGCATTATGGCCCAATTTTGCAACAATGATTTCTCTCCATCTGCTATATTTCTCATTTCTAATTAAATCTGAGCATAGGCTCAAATACATCCTGAAATGCCTCATATTGAACACAATTCATGTTAAGAGTAGGATATTAAATTAATGCTGGCAGATCTGAAGGAGCCACAGCTATAAAGGCAAGATGTTTATTGTGTTTTAAGTAAACCAACATAGTCTGCAGCCACCTACCTTACCTCCAGATTTCCTACTCTGTGTTGCTTAGCACAATTGTTCTTCACAAAACATTTTATGGTTACAGCTTTAGTGTCTAATTTGTGTATATTAAGGGCATATTTTGGTCTAGGAGGCATTTAGTGGAAGATTCTAATTTTTTTGTGTATTTGATCCTACAACGAGACAGTCTGTTCCAAAACTTCATTATCTGGCTTTTGGTGCGTGCTAAGATTTTGGATGTACCAGTAGTATTTCACATGTTACAGAGTTATTGCTGTGGCAGACTTAGTTGTCTGCCAGCCAACATGCATGGATTTATTTGACATGGAAAACAAGATTTGAGGAGGGGACAGATGGAAAGGAAGGTAAGTTCACCTGCTGGTGAATCAGTGCAAAATATTGTTAGGACAAAGCTGGGATGAATGCATGACACCAGGGAGCACTTCTGAGCCCTGTGACACAGGGACAAGTGCTAGAGTTCTTAAAGGGACTGACTTAGAAGTCCCTTACTCATGTATGAAACACATAAAAAACCATGCTCTGAACCTGTCTATATGTACATATAAGAACCTAGTACAACTCAAATTACACTCTTCATTTACAAGATATTAAGTCCTCAGTAAACATAAAATGTATTTAAAACAAGTAACTTATTAATATTGAAGGTGCTAAAAAGGGCAATGAAATAGTTAGGAGTGAGTTAATGATATGTTCTGCTAGGGTTTTAACCTTGAGGTTATGGAACAACTGCAGAGGTTGGAAAGAGTTAGGCACATTGGCTTCCTTGGGTCTGTATTCTAAAGAAACGGCAAAACAATATTAGGGGATAACCATCTTTTTTTCTTTTAAATTAATTTCAAGCCTCTTAAATGAATAAAAAAACACTAGAGGCCCTATAATACTAAAATCATTGGTCTGCTAAAATTGGCAACCACATCTTAGCATCTGCTGACTGAGCTGACACACCCAAGGCATTCAATTATCTCAACAGCCACACGCCCTGTTGTGTTTTGGTTTGCACTTAATGTAATCACTTGGTGACATTTAAATGCGGCTAATTATAAACATTTTTCATACAAAACTGCTCAAAAATCTAATTCCTATGCATATTCCTGTTGAATCTGGTTTACATAGAGAGTCGTCACTGGAGTCACTGTGATTAAAAACTATGGCACAGTTATTATACTGATTAGGCATCCATTAGACACATACCCATTATACAGTAGTTCTTGATCCTTCACAAATATTTTTTCTTCTACATTCTATTTATTTTCCAGCATGTTATTTGATTAAACCTACACAGATTTGTGAACTTTTTAGAATAGGAATTTGTTTAATTTATGTTCCCTCTATGCAATATAGATTTTAACTGTTGCTTCTTTCTGGTTTTCAAATTGATAAAAAAAGCCAGCTATTAAAATTTGAAAAAGTAGAGCACTGTGGTTTTTTTATAAGCTAGAACATATCGCACTTTCAAATTGTTTTTACCTTTGAGCAAAATCGCTGCATATTGAATGAAAAACAATTTTTTTTTGTGCAACAGTATTCTTTGCAATCAATGCCAAAAAATAAATCAGCCAAATTATTATCTTTCGTCTTAAAACTTCTATAAATCATGAGGCCCAGATGCATAGTTTAATAACACGATGCTGCAACTTTAACAAGGACTACATTTGTCTTTAAGTCCACATGATAGTGAAAGCTTAATATGAAAAACTTTTGTCTAGCACAAGTGATTTGAAGATGTTTTGCTCCATGCATGTGAACTCAGCAGGTGATTCTTGCCTATCTTTGATGTCAAACAGCACAAAACTTCAGTGAGTAGTAGCTTCAGAAATGCAATAGACATAGCTGAGTCTTCATATGAAGCTCATGCTTGAACTACATCAGAAGAACTGACATCTATTATGGTGAGCAAAGACAAGTGTTTGAAAAGAGATTCAAACAGAAGTGTCAGAATTTACAGTGCATAGTTTTATATAAGTTGATTTTAACCAAGCATATCTCTATGAACTCTGCAGGATAGAAAAGAAATTTCAAAAGGCAGAGAAATTGTTGTCATCTAAGGGCATGGAATGTTTTAATAGCTTAAGGAAGAACATTTCTGAAAGGTTATATGGTGATCCATTTACTTTGACTGAGTAATAAGGCTCATCATTGTCACGGTGAAGTTTTTAACCCTTAGAACAATGGAAATGTTCCGAATGCAATACTAGAATTAAAAAGCTGAGAGTAATTGGCTGCTGCAAAAAGAAAAAAATCTTTCAGAGATTTTTAGTCACTTGAAAGATGCATTTCACATTAAGAGATATGAATAAATAAAATGTACTTTTTCGGTTGCCATCTGTCTGATGTAGGGTTTCTTACTTTAGTCTAGACTAAGACATATCTTAGGATAAGGACTTGCACTTACATATTATCACTTTTAAGGGGAGAACATTTAGACAAGAGTTCCATTAAACACCATTAAATTAGTTTATTGTCTTTCTTCAATTTATTAATTTTATTTCATTGTCCTGAATAGATACATCTCCACATGCATTACATGGCACAGCAAAAGAACCCTTTTGTAGAAGTGCAGTTTGTTTGAAACTGTGTATAGCAGGCATACTTTCAGCAGTGCTCCGAAACTATGCCCAAGGAGTCCATTGTCACAAACCAATCTAATTTTTCTTCTGGAAATGCTGCTTCTTTCATTAAAAACAGGAGGGGGAAAAAAAGGTGAATAAAAAAAAAAAAAAAAGGCAGAACTATGTGGCTGAAGCAACACAAAGCAAGAAAGTAATGAATTTTCTAGCTGGTAATCAATGACGTAGAAATGTGATGTTGTTTCTAGGTTTTCTTAGTTTGCAACTAAGATATATGTGGAGAGTTGCTTAAATATTATGCTCTAAAGTTTAATGGCCAATTTTTTATGAATTTCCCTACTTTCGATAAGCATATAAAATCTCTAGATTTTAGGAAGCAAAAAAAGACAAATTGAAATGAACTTTGTCTTCACTTTGGTCTTTGCAGGCTAATTTGTTTAAGGCTCTGATCTACACTGTATTCAGATGCTGAACTCCTCTTCATTGCATGAAAGAGCTACTTACATAATTATAGTTTAAGTTAGTTCATAATACATTCTTTAAAAAATTTTAAGAAATTTCGAACAAGAGGTTGGACAGGCATAGGATATATGGAAATAGTTTTCTTATCTCCTCTACTTGGAAAGTCATTTGAAGGTATCTCACATTTATTGAGAGATACGTGGAATTCCTGCCTGGCAAGCACAATTAAAGAATGGTATAAGTATTCATGCCTTAGTATAATCTATATTACCCTTGTTGTCTTTTCTTTTTGCTTAAATCTATGTGTAACATAAGGTACAACAAAGAGTTGTGAAACTCTTGTATGCTTAAAGAGTCTACTTTTTATCTAGCATGCAAAATTATTTAGTAATTAAAATTCCTTTGTTTTAGAATAAGCAATTAAATATACATTTGGATCAGAGTACAAATCTGTACTGAGATATAATTTTTCACATTTTCATAGATTGCTAAATAACCCTCACAAAATTTTATTAATTATTTTAACATATTGTAAACTGTTCAAAATGCAGTAAGGACTTTTGAAATGATTGGGCCCTGTTGCAAGATGTTATATTTTTTTGCAAGACTCTTCCTAGGTGTAGATAGCATGGGCCTTGAGACAAGAAAGTGTACAGCATATTCAAACCATGCAAAGATTTTTAGAAACTGAGGCTAACCCAAGTACAGGTTTTTTACAAGACAAAGCCCATCACAAAATTTCCTCTCTCTCTCTCTCTCAGGAAATCATAAACAAAAAGTAACCCTAAATGACTCCTTGGTTGTATTTTGCAAAGTAACACCAGAAAAGAAAAAATTACACAGTTGTCAAATCCAGCTCATGTGCCATGTGCAGTTTTAGTTCTGGCTTAAGGCATGTAGCCTTGAGGAGTAAATTGTTTCTAAGTTTAGGTAGTAATAGGAGTGTCTTTAGGACAAGAAGACTTGTAGTTTCTATTCCTTCTTAGAAAAGCACAGAGAGAAAAGTGTAGACACCTCGTTGTTTTGTCTTTGTGATAGAACAGCATCATTTCTTTTTTTCAAATGCTCTCTTCTTAAGAAAAGTAAAACCGGCTGATTTGAAGTTGTATCAGTTTAAAAATGTTGGTTAGAAATTCTGTCATGGGACTAACTTCACAAAACTACTTGAAGAACATTATTACATTCCTGGATAGCTTCTGAGTAGGTACAGGTAGACCTGGGATCTGTCTGCTCCTTCCCAAGATGGAAAATGTTTCCTGACTCTGTGGGAGCATTCCTAACCACCATCCTGTGAGATACCTTTGGAAACACTGTTCTTTGCCTTTACTGTCACAAATATATTATGCTGTATGGAAGAGTTATGCAAGTCATTTAGATCATGCATACATATTCATAAATAGCATGCTAAGAGACAAACTCTGGCACCGGTGGGGTGCCCTTTCCTTTGTCTTTGCTCATCTGAAATAGAGACCGAGTACAACATACCTGTGTAATTTTTTTTCCCTATAAACCAGAACAGCACAGTACAATTAAGTGTGATGTAGTTAACAGCCATACTGACTCAATTAATGAGAGGCACTTTACTTCTAACAGCAATTATTTGAGAACTTTCTAAGTTACCTAAAATTCAACAGATGATAGATAATCACCAAGCCTGTCCTTATGGTTATCATATCTGTTCTTTCTGCAAATGGCCTCTTACCTGGAAACCTTGCCATAAAAGCCCTCAGGGGAAAAATCACCCTCTTGGACTTGAAATACTGGCTACACTGGTTTTCTAGGGGGTTTTCTAAAGTTATGAGTGCATTATCTGATCTATTTATTGCCGTCTTGCAGATCCTTGGATGACCAAACACCTTTCAGGAGGAGGGACACTACTTCTGTTTAGGAGGTAAATATCTAGGCAGTACCTCATTAACTGAATCCAGGTCAGTGTCCTGTATTCAACAGAAAGAGATATTCAAAAACATCCAATTACAGGAATGTCATAGGTAAAAACAATGTGTCCTAAAATGAAGTGTTCACATTTCACTATTTGGCCTTTTAATTTTTAGTAGACCACATTTCAAGTTTTATTAAAAATAGTAGCATGCTTTAAATGTCTATTAATGTATGCCTAATTACAATGGAGGGCCTATAAAAATCCTTCTGACAGCCACCTGAATAGCAAAACATTTATACTCAGTATGATTGCAATGAATACTAAAGGAAATAATAATGAAGTGAATCTTAGAAACAAAACTGCAAATAAGGATGTTCATCTTAGTCTACACTGAGCCAAATAATTAAAAAAAATTAGAGCAATTTTTCATAAAAGTAATGGGTAATTTTGCTTTAAAGTGATGATAAAAGCTGTGACACAATACTTTCAATTGTTTATGAGAAAACTTTAAACTGGAAACCCAAACAAACTTTTATTTCCAGGGGAAAAAGGAAGCTAAAAAGTCAGAACATGGTGATGAATGTTGGAGATAGTTTTGTCTACCTGCATATCCAACAACGGTTCTTTCCAAGATTGTGTCTATAGCAGAGAAACATTTAAAATATGTGATAGAAAAACATATTGCATGACACATTAAGCAAATTCAGCTATAAGTGAAAAATATATGACTAATAAAAATTTTAAGGGAAAAATACAAATGAATTTGTGAATAAATTAAGGAAGTTAGTGTGGATTTATTATTGTTTTGTTGTTTGGTTGGTTTTCTTTAGGTTGGGTTTTTCGTTCTGCTTTGGTTTGGGGTTTTTTAGATAGTATTCAGTACTCTAACCTTAGAGGTCCTTAATACAGATATCTGCATATCCAAGAATAGTTTATGTAGTTTAATTCCCCCTGCAATCAGTGTAAAGAGTTGTAATTGTTCTAGAGTACAATTAATCTTCTCTCAAGACAGGTATGAAATAGAGGTCAAATGAATCACTCTCTAGAATATCCATTTCTCTCCATGAGCATACAAGGATTCCAGTTGCTTAACTCAGGTGGAGAACTGTCACAGTAACTGAGATGAATCCCACTCTCTGTGCAACAAAATTTGCATGACTAATATGTGTCATGCTTTTGGCATAGTCTTGTTAATTTTGACCTAAGAAGAATTCTTAGGAGAGCAGTGAGTCCTTCTGGACCTTGGCTGAGGATTGAATGGTAAAACCATGGCAAAGAAACCTGTTTGCTGGAGGAAAACTCCCATCCATATGAGGATATGTCCTACTGGAGAGAATTTCTGTGGGCCTTCTGAGGCAGGAGGCACTGAGTTCATGACTTCCCTAAAACCAAACCATTTGAACCAACCATATGTGAAATGTGATGGATGAAGAATTGAAATTATAGTCTGCACATTTCAGCCTGTTTTGGTGTATTTTCTGCTAGACTTCAACTTGGTCTTAACATGGATTATTTGCATAGGAATAGCTACAGACACATTAGAATATTAATATGATGTCGTTATACACTCCAAAATGCTAAGGCAGGAAGGTGTCTTCTAAGGATAGCCATCTAAAAGCTAGGCATTTACTAAGCTAGGCTTTACTGTCAACAGGCATATTGCCCTACCATAAAATAGATATTTAGGTAGGTGGAATGACTTGCTTTCCAAATGTGCCCATTTCTCACCTTACAAAAATTCTGTAGGAGTTTCAAATCAACATCTAATACAGTGTCAGATTAATAATTTCTAGATGCATTTAAATGAGAGGAAGGAATCTTTAAAGGAACTTAATAAAGCTAAGGCTGCAAAGGAAATTTTTTATGGGTACTTCCTACAGTCTTCAGAGCCTTCTCCTCCTGATTCTCAATGAATCATGATAGTTTCCATAGTTTTGGGTTGGAATATGAAGAATTCCATTAATTCTGTCTTTGTTGTAATTTTTATTGTTATTAAGAGTTATTAGTTAATAATAATAACATTCTTGTTAACTATATCTTTGCTTTTCTTTACTACTGAGAAGAAAAATTAATAATAATATAGTAAGACCATCATTACTGTCAGCTTCAAAGCAAACACAGAGATTCAAGACTGTTAATTTTTTTAAAGGATCAGTACATATTACAAATGATCAAATATGTGGTCAGTAAAAGAAAGCAGCTTCTGAAAAAAAATCCTGCTAACCTAAGCAGTGAACAAAATAACAGATTAAAAAAATGAGCTTGGTTATATTTTTATACACATTATTGATTTTTTTGTCTATGGCTTTGCAGTAATTTGGGGGATTGGGTTAATTATCAAATCAGAAAATTTATTCACATACAATAAACATAATAAAAATAAAATAGAAAGCTGCTTTGCCTACACAAATACCGATTTTCACACTTAAGTAAGGACTCTTAGTTATTCTTAATATTGAAATAACGGTATACATTTATGAATAATATGTTCCCAACATTTATTAGTGAAAGACAATGCTTTTTTTGGTAAAGGATGTTAATATTTATCCAAAACTGATATACTTTCTTTCAGTAGTTACGAAACACTACATCAGAATTTACAAATTATTTTTTATTGTAATGGAAGTTACTCCATGGCTGAAATTCTTCATATCAAATGGTTGACTAAAGACAATTTTTACCACTAAGATTTAACAGCTGAAAATTGAAGTTTACAATCGAAGTTTCACTACCTACTCAGTGACAGAAACATGAACAACCTATTATAATTTAACATGTAGAATGAACCTCCATGTATCTGTGGCAAATACAGACTTTGCTGCCTCAAGGGTTTGGCATTTTTAGATAAAAAAGAATCAATGTCATTATAAGCAGTCTCTCTAGAGCATCATAATTATTCTGCATGCATACAATATTTATTTAAAACTTAAAATTAAACTTCAAGAGGTGGTCATTTGAAAGCTGGCAGTCAGTGAACAGATCCTGTCTTCATAAGAAAGAGAATATTTCTTCTAAAAGTTAAGAAGTAGATCAAAACGGTCTTTCCAGTAACTGACACTTTAGTCATACACATGCTTTTTATGTGTCAGATTTATTAATAAAGAAGGTCCAAGGGAATGAACAGAAGAAAATCTTGAGGATGTGACTGTCAGTTTTTGATATGTCAGGTATAATTTTGTAACTGTGATTTTTGGATAGCAGTACACACACCGCATTGTACTGATGTTTGTGTACTTCTTTGTACTTTTCATTTGTGATGACTGAGAAAGAAGATGAGGCGGAGATGTTTTGATACAGGATTGAAACTTGAAACTGCAGTCCTTCAATTTGAACAGCATTCCTTTTTCATCTTTCTTTTCATGTTACCTTTTTAACTTTTGCCACTGATGTAAAGAAAAAAAGAAAATTTGAAAATATGCCAGGTGTTGGTTCTTATCTAGGTGAAAGATCACAGAAATTGAGAATAAAGCACAGTTTTATTTTGTCATCATAACAGAAATATGAGACAGATCAAATTGTTGTCAACAACAACTGTTTGTCCTCCTAACGCCAACACAGAATAATTTAAACTGTGATATCCCTTCCTATTGCTCACAGAAAATATGCACATTTTTATAAGTAGCTGAAAGTGGAATAAGTTACTCCTGGTATTCTGCAAATAATAGCATCTTCTTTGGCTACTCTTTGTGTATATTTGAGGTATTTTTAACTTATCAAAGTGCATGCAGCAAAGAACTGCAAAAGAATATAACAGTGAACAAGCTGAAGGAATGGAATTGAGTGAAATGGCTTTTCTTCCCTGTCTTATGTTACTCACCTCATAGAACCTGTTATACCAGAAAAAGGCAAAAGTGAAAAACCTTATTTTCAACAAATTTGGAAGTTACAAGTTTGATTTATTTTGATTAGAAAAGTGCTTATAAACAATCCTATTACTCATGGATTTATTAATACACATAGAGGATGCTGTTTCCTTATCCAACAGCAGTACTCAGGCTTCTGAATCTAGGCATCCGCTTTAGGGTTTTACTGTTTTAACTCATAAACAGAGGCAAGGGCCAGCACTGAAGAAAGTCTAGTGATCTGAAACCTGCTCTTTGATCTGTAGCAAGAGCAACATGAGAAAGAAAATGAGAATGAGAATGAAAAGTTCTTCTCATTACCCAATAGACTTATATAATTAATGTTTGAAACTGTTCATTGTGGTGCATCAAAACTGCTACTTCTTTTCATATTCTTTATGATTTAATTTTTAATTTTCTCATGTGCCTTGCATAGAAGTTACCCCTTGTTTAGCTTATGAGAATTTCTTTTCTGAAAAAGATGATATATTTTAGAGTTGATGTTTTTCCACTTTTGTGGGTTTTTAAGACTCTTCCTTCTTCACCCTTAAACTGTTCACAATTCTCCATGTGGTGCTGCTTCAAACATATCTACTTTTTGTAAACATCAGTCAGAGCTCAGCTTCCCTGTCTACTTAAGAAAAGTCAAAGTTCATTCATTCACTTGTTCCTTCCTTCCTTTCTTGTGAGATAAAGCAGACTATTAATTCACTTCTGTCTCCTAAAATACAAGGTATTCTGTTCCTTTCATATGGCTCGGTCAGTCAAACAAAGATAAACAAACAGGATGTCTTGGAAATTTCTTAAAATTGCACCAGGCTACTGTCCTGTCTCCTCAGAGTCATCTGGTTTTAGGATTTGAATACTCAAAACAATAAGAATTAGGCTTGGATGCAGACCACTTTTTTTTCTATACAAAAATTGAGGTGATGCTTGCAGTCTGATCAGTCGAAGTGACTAAGGGGAGCATCATGAGCTCCCCACAGAGCCTACTGAACAGATGTAATGGATATTAAATCATGGGATTGAGCAGCACTTACAAATTTACAACTCTTATCGTTTAAAGTAGAAACCACTCAGCCTTCATGTGTACAGGCTTTTCCCAGGCTCATTCTTCCTTTCTTCCCTCCAGACTTATGGGGAGAGCTTGCCATGCATGAGGGAAATCTTCTGAGTTGGCTGCTCTTTTCCATGCCTCCACAAAGGATGCACAGACAATCGAAGCTGCTCTGCACTCCACACTCTTCCTCTGACAAGAGCTCTTCTTCATTCTTAAATGTCTGCTTTCCATTTCTAGGAGCCCAAATGGCTTTTCCAGTTTAGCCCTGACTCTATTTCAAGATTATTTCGTCTCTGGCAGTGGTGTACATGAGTGAGTAAAGTGCCAAATTTGTGTTGTCATGTGCAAAATGAGTTTCTCTTGGCTCCATGGAAGAAAAGTCCCATCATTTTGACTCTGTGCTTTCTCTCCTTCAGCTACTTAAAAATTTTCCTGGCTATCCATCCCCCCCTGATTTGGGCTTACCACTCTGCTGAGGAAGGAAGCTTGAGGCCGTACGCATTCTCATCTTTATGCTTGGTGTGGAGACACACAGACATCTGCTAGAAGAAGCCGAAGCTTCAGTACTCTCCCTTAATTTAACTAACTTAAAGGAATTAGTGCCATCTCCTGTTCTTCTGATGTACAAAGGGTGATTACCCAGATTACACAAGATGTCCTCCAAGAGTACCTGTTTGCATGAAGAAATGTTTAGAGGGTAAGAAGTCAATATAGTTGAAAGAGAAGGAAAACTTCATGAACCAGCTTGTGCTGATTCTTAAAGTAGGTGCTCACCTGAAGTTTACCTCTCTGTACATTTGCCATATGAATAAACATAACTAAAAATGAGAAAAACAAAGGAAACTCTAAGTCAAAAAACAGCAAAAATATCCTGGAACAATTTTCAAACAGTTTTAGGTATTTCAGGAAGCATTAATTTCTTACCTGGAAGGAAGTCTGACCTAATATTTGAATAAAATCAGAACTGCTTGCTCTAATTGCAACATTGTCTTTAGAATATCTGGGTCTGTGTGTCGGGGGAGCATATGTGTGTGTAACTGCAACCTTCCTGGCAATTGCCTTGCTGACATCCCTGCCAGTCAGCAGCTGCACATACCAGTCAGCCCTCTTTTCTGCCAATCTGGAGGTGAGTGGTGCAGAAACATTTTAATTAATGTTGAACTTCTTAAAGTTGAAGTGAAAACAATTACAGCTCAATTTTACTTTGCCTCCTCGCTTTCATCACTTACATTCTCTCTTCCTCCTCCCTCTCCATTAGAGGGCTTCATTTCACAGACTGTGAATTATAATCTAATTATTATATTTTAAAGAGGCAGACAAGGCATTGTTTCTTCATCCTTTGATAAAAAAGCTCTGAAATAACAAAGGAAAAGTTCTTTCCTTCTTGAGTGCCAGGAGCATAGAGTCACTCCCACTAAAGACATCTTATTCTTCCTCATCTGTAATTTTTTCTTTCTTTCTTTTTTATACAGATGGGATCACATCTTTCCCTTAACAACTGTTTGCACACCAGACTCAGAGAAAGTTCACAGCACACATCACATGTACGTTGGATATGTAAGTGAAGTGATCTGTAGCACAGCTAATTAGACCTAAATTCTTGATTTACTATTTATAAAACAAAATTGATTATTACTTCATCAACAACATTTAAAGCATCATTAAGAGAGGTCTGCTCCAGCAGCCTCAGGTTAAATTTTTTAACAAGCACTTTAGTTGCTAATCTGTGTTATTGCCAACATATGTAAACTTCCTAATGCTAATTGCATTCAGCTGTGAATCAAACAATGTCTAATTCTCTTCAGGATTAATTATGCACATGTGCTGCCTGCATTCCTAAACATGGTTCTCATAAATAATAAGAGATATATCTAGGCAGATGGGATTTTTCCAACTAAATGATCTGTTTATCATGAATAAAACAATTGACATATACTAGACGTCTAATGTAAAGTCACCACAACATTCCCATGTTTTTTAATTATAAATAATTGCTACGACAGTTGTTTGCGTGAACATTTTTTTGTACAGCCAAGCACTAAGAAGCATGTGCTTGTTTTCCTTTTCTTCTAATCTTTTTTTTATTTAAAGATGCATAACAGAGCAGTTTACATCATAAGTTTGATGAATAAGCTCCCAGTTTCCACTAACTGCACAAGTTTTGTAAGCCCCAGGGAAATCTGGTTTAAGTATAGTGCAGGAAAACTTGCTAAAGTGTTATGTACTCTGCTTGTTTCAGAAAGAAACAAAGAGTTTCTGGCACCCAGAGCCAACTTTGGCAGTATCTTCCTTTAGAATTTCTCTTTTATTAGTCTGAAAGGGCTTATAATTAACTGAACTGGTAAAATTAACTTGAAAAAAACCTATCAATGCTGAGTACATGGCAGGTAGAAATAACTTTTTTAAAATTACATTTGACAGCAACAGAAGAAATTTGCCTATAAAAAAGGGAGAAAACACTTGTCTATCCTTTTCTATTCCTTTTAATGAAGGTATCTTCTTTCAAATAGATTTTAAACTCCAGCCTCAGCAAGCAACTCCATAGTATTTCACTTCTTATATGGCACAGATATCTTGGTTTCCACTGAAAAAGACTTCCATGGAAAATGCATCAGAATAGCGAGAACTTGATACTAGTAGAGATTTATAAAATTATACTGTTCAATCATATATTGTTACACCTGTTATTTTCAGTCTTACTGTGGAATGTTTTAATTTGCCCTGACTGTCTAGGTCGATTCGAACTTTGGATTTAGTCAGTATCTTTGATTTCTTTTTTTTTTTTTTTTTCCTTTTTCCAGAAACAAATTGAAACAACATGGTATTCAAGAAAGGTAATAGACTAATAGCTTAAGTGTCTGAAATCTTTTCGCTTCAGAATAGACGGGACACACTTAAACCCTGGCAATATGCCCTTAAACTTATTTTCCAGGTGCCAGTTGTTGAGGTGAGAAAGTGGTTGAGCACCTGGGCCTCATTTGGTTCCTCATTTCTCATCTGAGTCAAGAAAGCGAGGCTGTCAATTGGTATCATGATTTTTATAATAAGAACATCTGTCCAATAGTCACTATATGGAGATCATCAGGTAATTTCATAAGGCCATCAAAAACTCAGTTGGTTATCAGTGATGACCTTTGCTGAATTTCAGTTGGTGACATAGAGATGAAAAGCTATGCTTTCTATTATTTGTCAGTGAGTCAGCCTGCCCTTGGCTCAGTTTGGGCAAGACAAAACTTGATGAAGCTATGTCTTTTCTGTGTTAAAGCAAAATTCTAATGTGACAAAAAGCTTGATAATCTGGAAAACACATTTTAAATACCTTGAACAGCTTTTTTACAAAAGGGGACATTTTCTGATCTTTGAAGTCAGATAACTTGTGATAACAGCATGTAGTTGAAAGAATAAAAACAACTGTAGAGCAGAGAGGACTGAAACACCCAACTGATTCTCAGCAGTGGAGATGACAAAAAATATGTTTAACAGTGTAATGTGCTGTTCTAGAGTGTGAGAGACAACAGCACGTGGGTGAGAAATAGTTATTTCTTGTTTGTGTTTTTATACAAAGTCTAGGAGCTATGTTCATTTAAGTAATTTGAAAACAGCTCAGATGTTCATTTACAAAAGAAGAATGCCTTTCAAAAGCTGGAAGTCCCAAGTTTGTGTTAAAATGTGACTTAAACTTTCAAATAAAGATGGATTACATTTTCGTTTCTGAAATTAAAAAATTAACTAAATCACTTTGCCTTTAAAGGAACCAGATGGTACATCTGAAAGGTCTTGGACATTTGGAGATGTTTGAGTTGTTAGAACAACTCACCACTGGGCTGCTTCACAGCCTATGGTCCCAGGCAGACAAGTTAGTGTCTTGTTTATTTTGGATAGAGAAATTTTCCTCAGACAGCATGAGTGACATCCTGAGCAAAAGTGACATACAGGAAACAGATTAGGTTTTGCATAGGGAAAAGTACCACCTTCTTTATCAGTCAACAGTAGGACCTACCTACCTTTTCCTCTCAATTCAATCATAAAGACCTAAATTAAAAATAATTGTTATCAAACAAATTTAGTTCCTGACAAGCAATTTGAAGTAAATGAAATAACTAAATAAGTCCTATGACAGGAGGCTGAGAGAGCTGGGGTTGTTTACCCTGGAGAAAAGGATGCTCAGGGGAGACCTCATCACTCTCTACAGCTGCCTGAAAGGAGGTTGTAGCTAGGTAGGTTTCGGCCTCTTCTCCGAGGCAACCAGCAAGAGGACAAGAAGACACAGTCTTAAGCTGTGCCAAAGGAGGTTTAGGTTAGACATTAGAAAGAAATTCTTCACAGAAAGGGTAGTTAGGTATTGGAATGGGCTGCCCAGGAGGTGGTTGAGCCACCATTCCTGGAGGTGTTTAGGAAAAGACTGGACGTGGCACTTAGTGCCATGGTCTACTTGACAATGTGGTGTTCGGTCAAGGGTTTGACTCGATGACCTCAAAGGTCTTTTCCAACCTAGTTGATTCTGCGATTCTGTGAAATAAAAATATCAACAAAACAATCCACTGCTAGTTTTACTTGCCTGCAAAATTAAACAGTTTGGTTGTTCATCTGTAGTCTGGAGTACAATTGTTTACAGATTTAAAAAAAAAAAAATTGTTGACATCATGTAGTCGTCTTGGAAAATCTGAACTGGACTCATTTAGCATGAAACTAAACTTGAATATGTTCTCCAAAAGCAGACTGAAAGTACACTGACTGCAAACAGGTGCTTAACTTGTGGGCTATGCAAGGACCAGTCTGAATTAACTTCCCTTTGCAGTTTTGTAATGGGAATGCTAGATCCTCTACATCAGCTGTTTTTCAAATGTTGAACTTCTCTGAAAAATCTATGTGAAAGAGGGAGAAAAGTAGTTTGCAGACATTGTAATTCTGCCCTGTGCAGGTAAATGTAGGTGTCTTAAAGATAATTCAAGAAATTCTTTAGAAAATAGGTAGCATCATAGGCAAAATAGATGTGCCAAAAGACCTTGGCACATTTTTATGTGTCTGAAAGAAGCTTTAGAAGAAGATTTCATTGCTACATGAGTATGAATGAAGGAGAAAGGTACCTTATAAAAATTAAACTCAAGAAGTCATACTTTTAGACCATATCTTTGCAGCTAAACAAAACAGAACAAGGGAGACAGTGAGGCTTTGGATGGCTGGGCTTGGACCCTGTTTGACCCCAAGGGATTTGTTAGGCCATACTCACTGCAGCTGCTTGTATGAGGCTTGGCCACCCCCTGGGCAGTGTCAGTGAAAAGGCACCAGGATGGGGTCTCTCCTTCTTCTTTTGTCCTCCACTTCTGCTGCAGCTGGCTTTTGTGTCCTCCAAACACTGCTACGTGCCTAGGTGCTGTACTCCCCAGCATACACTACACAGAAAGGTTTAGATCACACAAACATACAAGATGTAACTATATTTTAGGACCTGGTGGAGGCACAGGCCATTTTCACCTTCACTGTGATTCTACTGTATTTCAACCATGGCTTCCTTCAATCCTTCTGTGTTAAAGAGTGCAGACACATAAATAAACCCAAGATAAGAAAAAGAAAGAATTTCATCTTGTGTATTGTATATAATAAGTCTCCTAGAAAAGCATTTTCACATTCTAGTGTCTCCATTTCATTGTTGTTGGCAGTTATGAATATATTATTGTCTTATGTTTTTATTTCCTCACCAGTGATTAAAAGACATGGTATATAAAGAGGAATTTCTATACTGAGTGAGAGGGACTTGAATTAAAGGGAAATGTTTTCTGAGCAAATGAGGAAGGAAGAACATCTGTTTCTGTGTTTTGTTTTGACTCTTACAAAACACATTTTGAAGGACCTAGTGGGGTGCTGAAAGTTGGAGAATTTTTATCAAGGTGCTTTGTATGTGGTGTTGTTTCTTAACTATGTGCACAAGATAAAACATCATAATATGCCTCCTAGTTAAAACTTTGACCTTTTGGTTTTCTTGTTGGCAAAACAAGTGAAAGTGCTTTGCACGTGGGTTTACTTCACACTTTAAAATTAGTATTAGATTCTTTGGCTTTTTTGACATAAAATCAGAGTATCAATTTAGATCATTTCCATAGATTCTTCTTAAGTTTCTATAAATTCTTTTAAATCAGATAAAAGAAATAATGGAAAGGTGTTGTAAACTAGTTTTCTGTGTCCTACTCATCAACAATTTACCACTTTCAGTTTAGGAGGAATTTTCTCATGCTCCCTCATACAAGACTTTTACTGTCATACAAAGGGTAAGAACCCAAGTACCTATTTTTTACACAGCTTTATATTTTGCCAACAGGCTATTTTAAGTTATATTTTGTGGGTGTAGCTTCTGACCCTAAGCTCAAAATTGGGAATTTTTAGGTGAAGAATATCTCACAGCTCCTAACAGAACTTGAATCTAACAGTGCTTCCATGCTTTATCCACTTAAATAGCCAATGAAACCCTGTTTTAGAATGTGATCTTATGCAAGAGATCAGTAGCTTTTAAGAAGGAGTGTAACATCGCTGTCATCTGTCACACTCTGGCCTGCTCTGCAGACATGCTGAAGCACACTACATTTGCAAGTGTTCAATGACATTCTCTCAATTGCTTCTGGGAAACTGTTTGGATGGTACATCTAAACAGATTAGGTCACCATTATGGACATTAACATACCCGAGTGTTTGAAAAGGGCAATAGCATGTCCCTTTTGGATGCTAATGACAAAAGGCATGTGAAAAAGGATAACACTGCTTATTTGTTTGGGTTTTTTTTTAGTTGGTTGGTTGTTTTTTGAATCATAGAATCATAGAATTAACTGGGTTGGAAGAGACCTCCGAGATCATCAAGTCCAACCCTTGATCCAACCCCACTGTGATTACTAAATCATGGCACTCAGTGCCACATCCATCATCATCTTAGAAACCTCCGGGAATGATGAATCCACCACCTTTCTGGGCAGGCCATTCCAATACCCGATCACTCTCTCTGTAAAGAACTTCTTTCTAATATCCAGCCTAAACCTCCCCTGGAAGAGCTTAAGACCATGCCCTCTTGTCCTTTTGGTTTTTTTGGTCCAGTGAGCTGTTTCTAATCGTTAATTTTCCATTTGCTACAGCTTAAAGTTTTTGTTTTGTTTTGTCTTGGTTTGGTTTCTTATGAGTTATGTTTAGTAGTTTACTGATCAGCCAAAGAAAAGCAAATATGTGTGTAGTTTTGAGGGTAGAGAGAGGGTAAATGACAAATTGATTACTATGGCTGTATTATCACTTGTAAGGGTGAAGAAGGTGTGCCTCTCTGTACTCCCTTCACCTTTATTTCATTGCAGTTGCACTTAACAATCTGTTGGGTTTTCCATTGAAACTATTAAATTAATACATATATAATTTGATTTTTTTTGGATTTCATAATTTAGCATCTTCTCCATTTATTTTAAGAGTTAATAAATATTAAGATTTTTCTGTTGGGTACTGTAGCCAAGCAGTTTTTTGAGGGAGCGTAGTAAATGGCTGCTCTTTTGAGATTATGGAGAGTTTCAGTCACCCGGTTGCCATCTGTAAAGGAAATGTCACTAGCTGAGTCACAGGTAGCAGCAAAACTAACGTGCATCTGGAACTATCAGTATTTTGTTTGCTCCTCATTGAAAGCTGGTTGTTATTGGAATAGCTGATGCCCCAGCTGGCAGTTTGAATTGACAGAAAACTGCATGTGCAAACTTCCTAGAAACGACTTTGTTTGGGGTGAAGTGTTTGCTGAGCTCAGGGAACATGGTACGCTCTGTTGGCTCAAACAGCTTCTGTTACTGCTACTAAGTGGTAGAGAAATACTAGGTAGAAAAAAGAGAGATTTGGACATGGCATGGAGGAACCAAGAAGAAAATCTTGAGGCTATTTTAAAAAATGACTGAAGAGTTTCAGAAGATCAATAGCTGAATGGCAGTAACTACATATTACTTGTAAACAGATATCTAAATACTGAGGTTTGTCCCTATGCTCAGTGTCTGTTAAGTGCATTGCTCCATTCATTAATCTGTACTAATTTTTATATTTGTAATTTATGAATACCTAATAGTCATCTTCACTGAATCATATTTCAATTCACAGCACAGATAAAGCTATGTGGCAAATACTCCCACTTCAATGGCTGACAGCTTAATTACTATAAATTACTATAAATAGGACATGTGTAGACAGGGCTGCTAAACTGGGCTGGAAAGGAGATGGAGCTGGAGCCTGTGATTATGAAGGATCAGTGTCAGGAGTGAGAAGGAGTCTTAATGCTAGGGTCCAGAGAGAAAATACCTTACACAGAAGTCAGGAGGGAAGCCCAGAAGATAAAGCGTCTGTATATCCCAAGCCTAAGAGGCAACGCAGAAGCCTAACACAAGTTAAGACAAAGCTTAGTGTGCCAGGGTTTTTAAGTCTGAGATGAGGGGACAGGAACAAGAAATGCAGGCTAGGTGGGGACAGATACTTGGCCAAGAAAGGTGGAAAATGGACCAAGAACTACAGACAGAGTGCAGCAGACAGAAACCAAAGTTAGGAATCAGGGATCAGAAAAAGACTCAGAGGCAACCCTCAAGCTGCTGGGAGTGTAGTTTATAACCCTCTGAGTCCATTCAGAGGCCTAATTTTGGTCAGGATTCAAACATAGATGCCGCCTCTGAGGTAGCCATCTTGATCCCCTTTATAACCAGCAGGGAAAAATACGCACCTGACGGGTGCAATTCATCTCTTCCTAAAGCAGATGTTTAAAGTAAGACTGATGAATTGCATCCTAGAAGTGTCTATTTCTCTCCATTAATTATAAAGGGGGGCTATAGTAACTAGCTGAGATATATGCTTTTGTTATAAATGTTGGATGTCTAATGTTGGATGAGATGAGTCCTACAGCCTCAGGTGTCCTAGTCATTCCACTGCACCATAGCTCTGCCCTATTCAGTTAAGGCCCTGATCCATCAAGCAATTAAATATGTAGGTAGGGTTTTGAGAATGAATGTGATTAAATGTTCTAGGGGGTTGCAGGCAGATGAATAAATGCTTCAGTGTGGAAAATGTGGATCTTGAATTAACTGCTTAGTTTGTCTTCTGGGAGTCTGCCATTGGTTTTGTAAAAATCTTTGTCTCCTCTGTACATGAAGCTGTATCCTATCCCTAATGAAACATATCAACCCTGCCATCTATACACTAGTGTGCAAGCACCCACTTGGTTTTCAGCAAAACCCAATCACTGACTTGTTTGGAAAAATAGTCACCAGAGGGCTGGAAGAGTACCCAAACGAAATTAATCTCTGAATATTTAGGTGAATATTTAGGTGTATTTTATGACTTATCCCTAGTTATATCAGAAACTGGGAGGTGAAGTAGTTTAATCAAAGTTTTAGGCAGACTATAGCCTGCACAAGATCTACAGTTGATGGGATGCAGCTCATAAGGAGAGTTCCTCATCAGGTAGATTAGCTGTCACTGAGAAGGAAGGAATATACGAATGGGGTTGAAAACACAATATTAAAATATTTGAATTGTAGACTACTACACTTATAATTCGTCAGATTTTTGTAGTGGATTATGGTCATCCACTTTGAATTCAACAAGGATTTTGATGCAGTCGCCTCCCTTTGTATCATGACTGGATGTTACAGTCTTGGTGAGTAAATTATTAGGTAAGGGAAAACTCAGCTCATTGGTCAAAGTGTAGAGGTTCACCATCTGTGCTCTACCTTTGGTGACTGGTCACAAGTGAAACTTCTAAGGGGTCTGTCCTGAGACTGGTTGTGTTTAATCAATTGTGTTTAATCAATGCCTTGAAGGAGAAGACAGAAGGCACTCTCACTGAATTTTCATATGACTTTGGATATTACTTCTCATAATGTTGTGGCTGTTCCTAAGGGCAGGACTGATGTTCAGATGGGCCTGGCAATCTAGACAAATGTGCTGACAGGAACCTCATGATACTGAACAAAGAAAACTGCGAAGTCCTGCACTTGTGACAGTCTAATCCCCTGCATCAGTTCGGGCCGGGTATGGACTGACTGGCTGGTAAGAACTCTGCTATAAAGTACCTAAGGGTCCTGGTGGACAGTAAACTAGGCATGAGTCCCAGCTGGCTGTGATGAGGGATAACAGTGTATTTGGCTGTAAAAATAGGATTGTAGCCACCAAGAGAAGTGCTCAATCACCTCATCTTGGCTCTCATTACACCCTTTCTGGAGTACTGTGTCCAGCTGTGGGGCCCTCAGTACAGGAAAGAGATGTTGGTCAACTGGAGCAAATTCAGCAAAGAGCCACCAAGGTGGTGGGGGACTGGAGCGCTTGCTCTGTGAGGGGAGGCTAAGGGAGCTGAGTTTGTTCAGCTTCTTCAAGAGAGGTAGCTCAGAGGGACTTCAGGACTTTTAAGAGTATAGGGCCAGGCTCTTTAATGAAGTGCACAGTGGGTGAATGGGAAACAGTGCCTGTAAATTAAAGAATGAGAGTTTCTGAATAGGTGTAAGGAGAATACTTTTGTTATGAGCATAATTAAGCACTGGTGCAATACAGCCAGAGAGGTTACAGTATCGACATCCTTAGAGACTTTTAAGAGTGGACTAAGTCCTGACCAACTTGGTCTTAATTCTGTGTTAAATCTGCTCTGTGCAGGGAGACAAAAGACCTCTTGGCATCCCTTCCAATCTAAGTGATGCTGTGAGGACTGAAGGTGACCTTTTCTGTGCTTATTATGAATGTGGGCATAAGAAAATTATTACCTAACAAAAAGGAACTAGGTGTAACACTGTGTTGGGGATAGGCCTTTAGCTGGATTATAAAGGTGAAGCCTGGTGTATCTGGGTTGCAGAAACAGTCTGCACAAGCCTACGAATGAATCCAAATTGCTTAAAATGCAGGATCAGGAGAAAACAGCATATCACTCCTTGAAGAGAGTTCTCTGCCATTTTTTCCAGGTTTGATATTTTAGGGTCACAGTTGAGACTATCATTGCTTATTTTAATACTGATAGTGTTACTTTAGATTATGTCATACATGATAGATAAACCTTTTAGGGCATATTTTAATATAATGGTAATTGCTTAGCTTGTGTAAAAGATCTAGTGGTGAAGGCTGTCTATAAGTTGGTTTTTCAGACTATACATCTCTGTGAAAATTTTACTGGAAAATGTAAAAGCACAATTAAACTAATACCATGAGTAAAGAAAACAGTAATTTGTAATTTCACACACTGTAAATACGGGGGTTTTGGCCATCACAAATATACACACCTCTGTAGTGTAGTATGTTCATGGTAACATAATAAACATATATATATACTCTGAAGTTTTAGTATTCTTTTTGAGGTATACAGCACCTTTTAAAATTTTATTTATGACTGGAATATAGCACACAAACAATGTAAAGCTTTCAAAGCTCAATTCATTGCGGGTATAAAAATGCACTCATGTTTTTTACCATCCATTTGAGATGAGCTGTTATTTGGCACTTTTGGGATGGAAAGATTTCTATTCAGTTCATGGAAGGTTTTCAGCTATAGTGGTCCTAATATGTAACAACAGTTTTATGTAGACATAGACATCTAATACTTATGGAAATACTGGAATGGAGTACCATGAAAATTAATATTCTGCTTTTTCCCTGAAGACATTTTGAATAAGAGACTTTACATTATTTTTACAGAAACTTGATATGGACCTATATATCTCCCAAATATCACACTCAGTTTATTCGCAGCATATTCTAGCACAATGCCAACACCTGACACACAATAAAGCATTTATTTTATGTGAAGTGTATTTATGATAATTTATATTGTTAGTATACCATGAGTATTTGAAATATCCACACTGCACAACGTCTTATTATGGCAATATACACATGGTATATAGTACTAGTTTTTTTCTGTGAAAAAATATAATCTCAGCAAATATCTAGAAAGATTTTCTGGTTTTTCTGCCCTTGCAATCACTTCTGTATTATGTGTTTTGTTGCCCAAATATGTTTTAAGAGTTTTAAAAGTGTTCTGTAGAGTCTTAGTTTTGTTTCCAGTGAAACAGATGGTAAGAGTTTGATATAACTGTAGTGCTCATGCTTGGCAAAGCCACAAGTAAGTGCACATTGATTTCTCCCGGTTTCATGACAGTAGCACATTAGGATCTCTCCTGAAACTAGCCCCCTTCTGAAGGCCTCTGTTCAAATACCTGGGAAGAATTAGTCCCGACTCAGATTGCTTACAGAATGAGCAGAGTATAGAGGGCAAGAAAATTGGTTTCTTCCTGCTTGGATCACACTGTGGATCCCCATGTTGCTTCCTGGTGTTGCATCCTCACTGCAAGCATTGTCAAATAAGATATTATTCACAGAATATCACCGACTTTAGATAATAATTTACCCTGTTTATAGTTATTGTACATTTTACACATATCTACATTTTTAGCTTTACAGTATTCAAGAGAAGTTTCTGAAAGGATCTGGCCTTTAGCACGTCCAAGCATCATAGATCTTGTATCTTGTTCCTGAAGACTTGGTGTTGTTTGTTCCACTGCACTTGGGAACACATCATAATGCTTTTGAAAAAGTGGAATAACCTTTCACAGAATAGGTAAGAGTGGAAGGGACCACAGTGGATCATCTGTTCCAATCTCCCTGCTCAAGCAGGGTCATCCTAGAGCACATGAAACAGACAATTCTTGAATATCTCCAGTGAGGGAGACTCCACAATGTCTCTGAGCAATCTATTCTTTCCTGCTGGCATTGTAACTCTGTGAAATACAGGTTCTCACACTTGTGCATGCAACAGAAATGAACATCAGCATCTCAGTTTCTGTTTGCAATGGTAAAATAACTAGGATAATGAAATAAGCAGGACTACAGGGATAGAAACAATACAATGAAAATTTGTTAATGCTTCTATGGTCAGCTGATTTTAATGACTTTCTGATGCTCTATGGATTCTTTGGAATATAAATTCTTGGCTTGGGAAAGTGAAAAATACGGAGTGAAACCTTTAAGTATTTGATTCTTAGAACACACAACTTTTTTTATTCCTTATAAAGTATGCCTAGCAGAGTGGCTCCTGGAATGCACCAAGTAAAAGAACCAGTCATCACCACCACCAAAAATAATAGCAACAATAACTTTGCATTTATATAATTTAGCATTTATCACCTGGCTTCACATCAGCTGTTTGGTCTGTGCTTACAATTATATATAATTTTCTCTTTTTACACATCAGTATATAACTATGGTGACTTCTTGCAGACAAGATTTTCCTCTACCCTGTAAAAACCTCATAAAACCTTTTTTAAACTTTTTATAAAAAGTTACAGTGCTATGATACTTTTCTAAAGATAAAAAATAGTTTAGTAAGCTCTAGGTAAACTTTCAGCTTTCTCCATAATTGCATGCCCTCCCATCTTCCCTCCCTGCAGACATCTGGAATGTCAAATTTCAGTTCCCATTGCTAACTCTGTTTTTGAGGTCTCACAAGAAGTCATACAGTGAAATTGGCTATTTTTCTAACACTACTTCCTGACTTCTTATTTTTATCACCACTATTAATAAAATGCTTGGAATTTGATTATCTGTCCATAGTTTCTGACTGTTTACCATTTTATAGAAGTCATGACCAAAAAGGTGCCCATAAGGAAACAGGAAAGTAGGGTGCTTTGGTCAACTTTGTCATTTAGGTATGCAGATTTAAGGGATATATTCTTCAGGGTAAAGAAGCCCCCTGCAGAAAGGGCTGTGGAGAAGCAATTTGCTCCTCACTCTCCAAAACATCAGTGTCTGTTTCCTCCTTCTTCTGTCAATAATGTTTTCCTTGGAAGGGGATTGAGTCAAAGGCAGCTGACAGGAAAAGCAGTTATCATGTTAGCAAAGTATTTTTTTTCCTTTTTGAAAAGAAAAGAGGTTTTGACCTCTTTCATACTGTCATCTGTCCTGCATATTCATTGCGTTTTTTTGGCAAATGAATGGTGATGAAGCATCAAAAAGAATTGCTCAATATTATTTTCAGTGCCTTAAGATGCATCGGTTAGTATTACTTTGTCTTTAAAAATGTAATTCTACCAAAAGAAATAATGAAAAAGGACTTGACACTGATTCTGTTTGAATAGTGCATATATCTGAATATCAAAATAATTAAAACAGAGATATTCCTAGAATCTAATCATTCATTTTTTTCCTGAAGTTTGAGGAATCCCCACAATCTTGTCATTCCCTTAGGGTTTTTCTTGAAGGGTGTCGTAGTTTACCTTTTATACTTCTATTTTTTCTTTCCTCAGCACAGTATCAGTTATATTTTCTATATTGCCATAAATATGAACGTCAATATTTCTCCTTTTGTAAGGTAACTTTTTAGATTAGGTTTCCATTTTATTTTGTTTTCCAACTGTCTTTTGTAACAAACAGGAAATTTCAGTAGAGATTCAGCTAGTTCTGTTCTCTGTTATGTGTTATGTCTGATTTGTTATTTCAAAGATGACTTTAAAATGACTCTCTTTACTTTGTCAGCGGTTCTCATCCAAAAGATAAAAACTACCAAAAAGAGAGGAAAATTGGGATTTCATTGGTAAAATTTTGTTTTTCATCTCAGTTCCAGCATCACTGACCTGTGCTATGTTCCTTATCTACAAGTGCTCTTTCTGATTCTTTTAAACAAATGGGAATTCCAAACAGAAACAAATAATTTACATATTTTCAGCAGACAAAATGAATATTTCCATTAAATTGTATGTTTATTTTGGAGTTTGAATGGGCTTTTATTGTAGGGTTTTTTATTGGTTTTAATCTATTACAAGATGAATTTACTTTAGAACTGTTACATTAATCCAAGTACTGAATCCCTTAACTTGTATTTAATTTGAAAATATCATATGCAGTTAATTAAATTTTGGGTTGAGTTCTTTGGAAATAAACTTCTTGTTATTGATGATGTCATTAGTGCCAGGAGATATTCGTTTCCTGTGAAGGACTGTAATAACCCACTGGGATTTTTTTCCTTTTTTCAGTCCCTGCATGATAAATTAATAATTCAGATAATTTGTTTATAAACTAGGCTGTAGGGGGACATTGCTGAACACTACAAATAAGTTTTTGATGTGGTTATAATATTATTTCCTATGCTATTTATCATTTCTTAAACCAGACACTGTTGATGAATATTCAACATCTGCATAAAGCACAGGGAAACCTTTTTAATCAGCACTAATACTGAAGCGTGAGTTTTCTAATCAGCATAACTGGTGTGTGGTGTGGGAACCTATAGGGCTGGTGAATTTTTCAGATTAGGGAGTGTTAATGGATGGAAGAAGGACAGGCGCTGACAGCCAGGAAAACTCTTGTTCATTTTTAGCACTTTTCTGGCTTTCAGGAATGAAATCAGGCCATAGGGAAAGAAATTGCTACCACCCACAATGAATTCCAAGTTCCCTTTGGATAGCAGGCTGTTTCAATGGGTTTTGACCCAAACAAACCATCTTCTTTATCATTTGTGCATTTGCAGATTAAGAAAATGGTGCATAGTGTGGGTCAGCTCTGTAGATTTGAATGCATCACCCAACAATGAAATCCAAGTTGTTCGTGGTTCTCTTGAACTATAACTCATCCTCTCATGCACTTGTTTTTATGGACCATAAATATGCAATTAGATTTGATGTAATTTTCACACTGCATTTTCTCTGTCAGAAATAAATGCTGATTTTGTCGGGCTACAAGGCGGTTGATGCTTACAGTGAACTAGAAGACAGTTTGAGGAACCTCCTTCTCTTTTTCTCACCTGAGTTAACTAGATGTTGGTCTTTCATTGTCTTTTTTTTTTTTTTCCTTAAAAGCAGAACTCTGTTGTCACTACAGTTTTTCCTTCTGAAGGCAACTTCTCACTCTAGAAAAGACAAAGCCTTAGGATGCAGCAGTTCTGCTGCCTCTGTTACCATACAGCCCAGGCTCCTCCTTGTCTAAACAGAGCAGTGCAGAGATTATAACACTGCAGTTTACACTGACTGCCCTTTGCTGGGGAGTCCCTCTTCCATGTTGGGGGTGTCGAATGGAAAGCATGTCTGGGCTCCAAAAGCTGTTTTCACAATCTATCAAATTTAAGATACTCCTGAAAGTGGATGTGTGCTGTGAGCTGAAGCATGGACGTGCTACTCACAGCCGCTGCCAGCAATCAGGAAAACCTGCAAGAGAGGTAGGGTAGGAGGGAGAGGAAAATTCCTTTATCAGTGCTGACCTAACAGAACCCTCAGAAAACCACATTACAAAGAAACGTTGCAGATCTGCTAACTTTATATTGTGGTCATCATAACACAATCCATCCTTGTATTTATTTTTATTTTTATGCTGTGGCAAGAGACACATCGTGTGGAGCACCATAAACTGCACCTGCAGATAGTAATTCTGAGCTTAGGCCAAATCTAATACAAGCAGGCTCAACTCAACTGAAGTCATGCTTGCTTACGCCTGTAGTGAATTTGATACTGGGTGTGTGCACTGACTTGTACTAAATATGTTGCCTGAAATGATTAAGCACTAACCCAGTGTATGGCAAACCTCTGAAGCTATTCAAGTTAGGTGATTTATGATAATTTGCATTGCAATCGCTCTCTTCTGTGCTTGTCTGTAGTATCTACAATACATTCTCTTTCTGGTTTGTTTCCATAGACACTCTACCTGTGCTTCTGTGACTGCAACTCACTTAGAAAAAGCTGCAGAAGCTTTACACTAGATAACAAAAGTACCAGGGGCAGGACATTTTCAGCAGCAAGGAGATAAGTGTCAGCTGCAGAAGCTGTTGGAGAAGCAAATTAAATACTCAGGTGGTTAAACCAAGATCCATGTGATCATGGCTGCCTGTTGATACTTCCATTTGAAGAAATTGTAATTTAATCTGGTGTGTCCTCAAGAGCAGCAGTCACTCCAGAGACAGCAGTGGGGACATCCCAGGAAGGAAGCAAATAAATTCACAACCTATTAAGGTAATTTTTAGCAAATCCATCTTCCATTTTATCAACTTGATATACATGATTCCAGAATTTTGTGTTATGCTTACTTTGTTCTTTTGTGAAAAGAAATATACAAAATACCTGATCCCGTTAAGTTGTTGTATAGCTCTTACATAGTCACATTAACTGCTTAGAAAATTATAATATTGCAATATCACTTTAGAATCAAGGTAGTTTAAGAATGGTTCACAAATTGTACACACTGTTGCCTGCATCAATGATAATTTGGATTGAAATGCATGTTATTTCAATTGGAAAACACCCTTTGTAATAAAGACAGAAACTTCATAAGAAATTTTTGAATTATAAGCAGTTGCTTAATAATACCTGTTTTGTTAATAAGTAGGAAAAAATAACAGCAGGGAAAATAGAACTGCTGGTTCATTTAATTCTACTTGGAGATAGCTTTCAGACTTGGTCAAAGTATTGGCAGAAATATAAGGCTAGTCTGTCTTCAGCACTGCTTATCCTGCCTGTAGACACGGAGTTGAGATACTGGTATTAGAACTGAACAAACCATTCACAATAAAAAATATTTGGTATTGGAAGAGCTTGGTTTTGTTTCTTGTATTTTTGGTGAATTGCTCTGCCAGCCCTAAATGTGAAACCCGGTGAGATAAAACTAGCACTAGATAAAGCCTTTCTCTTTTGATTACTTGACTCAGTTGTTGTAGACTTAAATATGAAATCTAGACATTTCAATAGCAGAATATCCATGTATTTGCACCATTCACTTTGCAATCATAAGAACTAATATTTCACCCTTTTTTTTTTTCCTTTCTGTTTTTCATTTTATTAACAGTTATGCTTAAAAAATAATAGAAGAATTTTTTAGCTCAGGGAATATCACAGCATACAGGGTTGTAAGGGATCTCAAGGATCATCTCGTCCAACCTTTCTTGACAAAAGCATGGTCTAGACAAGATGTCCCAGCATGCAGTCCAGCTGAATCTTAAAATTATCCTACGCTGGGGAAGCGCTACTTCCCTGGGGAGAATATTCCAATGGCTGATTGTTATTATTGTGAAAAATTTTTCTTCTATGTCCAGTTGAATCCTTTCCAGAAATAACTTGAACCCATTACCCCTTTCCTTTTCCACTTGCCTTCTTGTAAAAAGGAAGCCTCCATCTTCTTTATAGCCACCTTTTAAATACTGGACCATGGGGCTAAGGTTTCCCCTAAGTCTTGCTTTCACAAGGTTGAACAGACCCATCTCTCTCAGACTTTCCTCATCTGTCAGGTTTCCCATTCCTTTATTCATCTTTGTGGCCTTTCTCTGGGCCCTCTCCAGCCTGTCCACAGATTTTTTTGTTTAGTGGGGATCAAAACTAAACATTGTATTCCAGATGTGTCCTGAACACCACTGAGTAGGGTGGGATAATGGCTTCTTTGTCTCTGCTGGTGATGTCCCTTTCGATGCAGCCCAGCATTCTCTTGACTGCTTTGCCAAAACAGCAGTGCACTGCTCATTCATACTGAACTTTCCAGAGAACTGCTTCCCACCAGGCAGATCCCAGTTGGTGTTGCGCTCCTGGATTATGTTTTCCCAACTACAAGACTTCACACTTGTCGTTGAACTTCATAAGGTTTTCAATGACTTGAGAATGAAAATATAATCAAATCTTAGAAACAATACTAAATATTTATGGCCATCTTAACGTTTTACATGTTAATGTAATGTTGCTTACTGCAGCTGTTAAGGCTTTGGTGATCTCCATTTTTTGGTTTTTGTTTGTTTGTTTGTTTGTTTTGTTTTGTTTTTTCTGTCTAGGGAGTAAAAGTACAGGTCCTAACTTGTTTTATACTCAGACAAACATCTCTCATCTTCTAGATATCTGCAAGAATAGATTCATAAGTGATAATAGTTCACCCAATATACTGAAAATAATATTATCATGTCTATTATTTTGTTAATTATTTCTCAAAATTTTGTTTTTACAATGCTGAGACATTATATTCTGAATTTCCAAGAAATGTCACATAAACTGCCAAGTCTTTCCAGCACAATAAACTTCTTGTAATGATCTCATATTTTCTAGGAGGTATTTGTCTACCTCATAAAATCATCACATAACAACACAATTGGCAACTTCTGTTCTGCAGAAGCAGATTATAATGTCAGGTCAAGGTTAACACATACTGAGCTTTGTGAGGAAGTTTGTAATTCTTCTTCTGACTTCCCATTTCTAAAAAATCACTTAACATGATTATTCCAGGATTGATATTTTCTGCTTATGAGTTGCACAATAAACTAAAGAAAAGCTTTGTCTGCTTTGTGATAATAACATAATAAAATACTGTAATCACTGCACACATGGTATGGAAATAGTATATTTGTATATAATAGTATATATAACGTGGTATATAAAAAAATCTATACTCTTCTCTCATAACTGTTGAATATTCTTTGAGCTATTATCTTTGCAGTGTTTCCTCCATATGTCCACTCTAAGTACATTATAATAGCTGTGGCTTCTCTGAATCTTTTTTGTCCTGTTCTCAAATATTTTTTACATGTCATGAATTCATCAGTGCAATATTTTTTCCTTTCTTTTTAATTTTTTTTTTTTTACAAATTATCTTTAATATCTTCAGAGTCAGATTAAGCTCAGGATTTGCTTTGCAATCATTGAGAAATTGCAGACTGAATATTGAGTAACAATTGTTCCTCAATAACCATGACAAGAATAATCCATTTTACAAGTCCCAGCATTTGGCTTGTCTATCCTCTCAAAACTGCTGAAAGATAAGGGCAGCAGCCAGTTAACAGAGGTGTGAATAATGACTACAGCTAATGAGACATACCACAAAACCTGGACTTTTTCAAGTAGTTGGCTGTTATTATCCAATCAGAATACAGGGGACTTCTTGCTATGGAAATGTTTCATAAGCCATCAATTAGTGATTTTTCCTCCCTTCTGACTGCCTGACACAACCCTTTCGAAGCCATTCCAAATGTACTTTTTATCACTCTTTAGGTAGTATACAGTGGATCTATTTTTTTTCCCCAGAAATTAGCTGTGTTCACAATTTGGAAATGTTTCTAGAAAATTATTACTCCAACACTGATCTATATTGCATTTTGAATGGGGAATGATTTTTTGAGATATCACTGTTGCAGTTTTTTATGATATAGTTGTTCTGCACTTCTTTCACAGCAAGAATCTAATAATATAATGTGCGTTCTGAAGAACACATTAAAATGACATTATGTGATCAGGATGCCAATTATAGTATGACTAAAGACTAGCTATCAAGCTACAGAAAGTCAGTAATTGTGCTGATATAAACATAATGTTTATATGTCCTGAATAGAAAAAAATTAATCCCACTTTATTACTTACATATGATTATTGACAAAACACTTAGGCATACATTTTCAAAGTGTTGTATGCGTTTTTAGCTGCATGACTCCCATTTAAGTCAATAGGAGTCACATAGTTAAAACCGCGTGCAATGTTTTGAAAAATTACCACAGAGAAGCCTCTCTTATTGCTTAGCTGCACAAACCATTTTATTCTCTAGTAGTTCTTCCACATGGCATGCTAGTAGTGTTGGCTGTCAGTAGTCTCATTAAAAAAACCCCACATCTATAGGCCTTCAAATATGGTGGTCTATTTATATGCAGACTTCAAAAATAATAACATGATTTGTACTTCTATTGTTTCTTTCATCTGCTGCAGACCAGTGCTTTAAAGCTGTTATTTAATTATGCCTCACATCACTCCTCCAGGTGGGTGCACTAGTAGCTGCCACCTTTGGCGGCTCACATGAGGAGACAAAGTGAGACAGTGGAGGAATAAAGAATTGAACCAGCCCAGCACCAGGTTCTTGGTCCCTTGTTCCAGCTATGAAATACTCCCAACCCACAAAGATTCATCGTTCAATAGTATGTAATGCATATGAAATGCTAACATTAATTGGAAATGGCACCAGAGTGACCTCACTTCAGTCTACTGAGGTCTGATATTGCTTCTTTTCACTCATTAATTCATTAATTAGTTTAAAAGGGCTAATGGAAAACAAAAATATTCCATTTGCCAGGATGTATCACTGCTGAATATTTATATAATTTTTTATTATTCATGCAGGATCATAAGTGCTTAACAGACAAGTCATTGTGAGTTTTCCTAGTTGTTGAGATAAACACAATATAGAATTTTTAAAACACATCAATTTAAAGGACTGATGAGATCTTCTTTATAATTTGTCTTTGTGAGGCTAAAGAAGCTCTAGGAAAACAATTTTGTGAACAGCTTAGTAGACTGACAGACATCACAACTCAAACACTTCCATTAGGCATTGAAGGCCTCAGCAACTTGCTGCAAGAGCAGAATGGCATCATATGAAATCTTTACGTTATCTCTTAGGCAAAAGAAGAGATTTGTTCTTGTTCTTTGTTTAAATGAAAAACCACACAAATAAATTACTGATCATTATTTGTACCTATATATAGAAATAGTAACTAATGTTTTTATGTACATGCCTAAGAAATTGAAAAATTTTAAATTTACCATTAGCTAGGGTGTTAAACTTATCAGTTTGAAGTTTTTGATTTAGAGATTTTGTTGAGACATATGTATATATTAAATTATATTTTCAAAAAGTGTTTTTTAGATTCATTTCAGAAACATAGATTTCCCTGGACAAAAGATAATTAGCTTTGTCTGGCAGATAGCAGTTTACTCTTCTGAACTGAGATGCACCCAGGTTTTCATAAACCGTAACTGACCTCTTTATAAACAGAAATGTTAGCCACATCCAGGTTTCCTTAGAACAGAAAATATAAATTAGTGCAAATAAAGGTCATAACGATTAGGAATTTTCACAAAATAAAACCTAAAATTCAGTAAGATTCCACTTACCATCCTATTTAATTTAACAGCAAGACATTTTTCGTATTTGACTGCAATAGTATTACCATGCTCTGAACAAAAAATTGTTTTTCCTAGTCGATTGTACCCTTGTGCCTTTGTTGCTTGTATTTCTATCGACACTGAGTGCATTATCCATTGTTAAATGATTGATAAAAATTGTTAAATAAGGCAAACACTATATTCAGTGTAGTGTAATGAGGCCTATCAAGCAGGAGAAATACTTCTCATTGTGATATTAAAATTAAATGTAGCATTTTAAAAATTCTTGACATAAATAAAGAGGTTATTTATCTGGA